>NC_064616.1:382205593-382505593 GCF_023898315.1 Schistocerca nitens | reverse complement strand
TAACCTTTCCTGAAAACGGGAATGATCTGCCCTTTTTTCAAATCACTAGGTGCTCTTCGGTGACCTAAGATAAACTGCTGCTAAAAGGGGAGCAAGTTGTTTCGCACAGTCTCTCTGGAATCTCAAAGGTATTTCAACCAGTCCAATTGCCTTTCCACTGTTAAGCAATTTGAGTTAATTTTCTATGTCTCAGTTGCTTATCTCAAAATCTGTCATTCCGGCGTTCGTGCAGTGATTGAAAGGAGAAACCGTATTTTGAACATTTGCGGTGATGGAATGACGATAACACTAACGAGTCGTTAAACGGTAGTCTTGTTTTTGTGCGAACTGTGTACTATCGGCAGGATATGCCTGGCCTGGACTGATCGGTCTAATATTGATTGCTCGTGGAGCCAGTTAGTTCTCACAACTGTTCGTTTACAAGCCAAGCAAAGGTAATGACGGCCAGATTGGTTGCGTAAGTTCATAGGAGAAGCCTGATTGTAAAACCTGTCGGCGGATGACCTTCAACATCTGGCAAACAGCTAAAACAAGCTGGAAGATTTATACGTCCAGAAAAATACATAGAGAGGCAGTAGTGTCGTATCTCAATCAGAAACTTGAAATATTCAGCTCTGAGCAGCAGTATGTAGAGAAACTATGGCTCAGAAGAATATCTGACCAAATTATGGATCTATATACACTTAGTAGAGCAACTAAATGCACCGGTGCAATAACCAGATAAGTAACATTTACATAATTTCGAGTAAACAACAAAAACAGTCCACAAATTGGAAATTTTTTAATCATTCTTGTCTTTTTCCCAAACTTTATTTAGGCTACCAGGACTCTGTAATATCTTATTACCTAAGCAAATAAAAAAGAATTATTATAATAGCTACTGCACATCGAAACACTTGTCTCGCTCTTGTACCAAACGACTCAGTTTTTTAAATATGGTGTCAAATAAGTAAATAAAGAAACAACAACTATTTGCGTTTTACAGGTTACTGAATATTATGACGAGTTAGAGAATTAAAAAAAAAAGTATATCCTGATAAAAGGCATAGTTGTGGAAGATTAATAGGAAGTTAATTATGCTTCTCCTTCTGATGAACTGTATGAAGCATCCGTAACAGTTCTGTCACCGACCAACTTATTATAAAATTACATGTCTGAAGCTGGCACATCCTTTCTAGCAAGCTTCATGACATCTACATATTTCTCAGATTTGACTGACAGAGGCACTTTACAATGATTTCCCTCAGGAAAATTCAGTGTAGCAGAGGTTTCCTGGATGACGAAATAGTGACAGATAAGTTGTTATAATGATGCACTACTGCGAACTATATGCCGCATTCAGCGGAGTGCTCAAAAGACCTGTACTCTGGCATAGCAAACTTCTTATTATCAGATTAGCAACACTCCTAATATTACAGAGAAACAGTTTTTTAAGATTAGATTAGATTAGATTAGATTAGTTTTTCGTTCCATAGATCCGTGCTGAGGAGATCCTCGTGGATGTGGAACATGTCAATTTATTTTTTTTTTAAGCTGAAATAAGAATACTAATAGTATGAATATATACAATACATCATTTGTTTCTATTAAAAAATTCGTCAGTGGAGTAGAAGGAGTTGGCCACTAGTAAGTCTTTCAGGCTCCTTTTAAACTGATCTTTATTTGTAACTAAATTTTTATGTTTACTGGCAAATTATTGAAGATGAGTGTTCCTGAGTAGTGGACCTCTTTTTGAACTAAAGTAAGTGCTTTTAAGTCCTTGTGAAGATCATTTTTGTTCCTGGTATTGTATGTATGAACTGAGCTGTTTGTTGGTAAAAGAGATATATTATTTAGGACAAATTTCATTAATGAGTAAATATACTGAGAGGCAGTAGTTAGTATATCCAGTTCTTTGAAGAGGTTTCTACAGGACGTCCGTGAATTTACTCCACAAATAATACGTATTACACGCTTTTGGACTCTGAAAACTTTTGTTTGACTTGAAGAGTTACCCCAAAATATTATACCATATGACATTATGGAATGAAAGTAGGCAAAGTATGCAAGCTTTTTCATTTTTATGTCGCCTATGTCTGCTAACACTCGAACTGCAAATACAGATTTGTTAAGGCGTTTCTGCAGTTCTGTGGTGTGCTCTTCCCAACTGAATTTATTATCAAGTTGTAATCCCAGGAATTTAAGACTGTCAACCTCTTCCATCTGCTCTTCTTCGTATTTTATGCATATGCTGGGTGGAAACCTCTTACAGGTTCTTAATTGCATATAGTGAGTCTTTTCGAAGTTTAATGTCAGTGAGTTGGCTTTAAACCATTTATTAATATCCATGAAAATATCATTACCAGATCTTTCTAGAACTACACTTGACATACTATTTATTGCAATACTTGTGTCATCTGCAAACAAAACGAACTCTGCTTCTGGCAGTGTAACTGATGAGAGATCATTAATGTACACAAGAAAAAGCAATGGCCCTAATATGGATCCTTGTGGGACACCACATGTAATTAAGTGGGACGATAAGTCTAAAAATATATGTTGTGTAACATCAATCACAGTGAACATCATGGATATATTTCACATGCAAGAATCTTAATAGTGTTTGACGCTATGACAAGACAAGTCCTGGAAATCTCTGTTTCTTGCCTCGAACATTCGTCATCGACATGTCCATTACGTGTGTTATTCTGAATTGGGCCCATAGAAAATTCTCTTTCTTGCACCATACGATCAAGCAACATTCAAACTATGATATGGTAGTAAAATCTAATTTTCAGCCAAAAGTGAACATATCTAATTATTGCACTACTGCCTTCAATTCGCGACGGGAAAGACCTTCCAGGGAATACAGTCACCGTAAAGAAACTTCTGAGGAACCAGTGACTACTGTATAGTAGTTGTAAAACACAGCATGGAGCTACAGAAGGAAAAATATTAAATGAAACACTTCTAGTTGTCAATGAGTACAGTAGCAGAATCTGAACAAGAGACCTCTAAGAAGACTCAAAGATATTCTGGTCATAAGAAAGTGCTGTCAGTGGCACCGATGTTAGCGGTCAGACACGTGTGGATGACACATAACTGAAGCTGAGGCTAACTTTATTAATAGTTTTTTGATCTGTCGCATTCGCAAGAGAAAGCTGTTTACAGGGCTCTGTAAATGTGATGGCCCGCACGCACGAGATACGGTGATCGTAGTAGAAGTGTCTCATAGTCTTTCTTTAATAGTTGTCCTCTAAGCTTTTCGCAAACAGAATTTCGCGAAAACTGCGTCACCTTTCATCCACAGATCCCCTTTAGTTCCCCCAAGGTTTTCTGTTACAGTATTTCATCGGCTACATGGACTTGGTAGTCCTAATAATGCGTCTCTGAATCCATTCACTGTCTATTGTCACGCTATGCAAGTCCAGAGACATTACAACTGGTCGCGCCTAGCACCTTGTATGCAGTTTCCTTTAAAACTGCGCTGCACTTTCTCGTAGCCCTTCTGCACTGAAGATCCAAAGAAACCAGTACACCTACCTAATATCGTGTAGGGCCCCATCGAGCACGCAGAAGTGCCGTAATAGGACGTGGCATGGACTCGACTAATGTCTGAAGTAGTGCTGGAGGTAAATGACACCATGAATCCGCCGGCCGATTAGCCCGAGCGGTTCTAGGCGCTTCAGTCTGGAACCGCGCGACAGCTACGGTCGCAGGTTCCAATCCTGCCTCGGGCAAGGATGTGTGTGATGTCCTTAGGTTAGTTAGGTTTAAGTAGTTCTAAGTCTAGGGGACTGATGACCTCAGATGTTAAGTCCCATAGTGCTCAGAGCCATTTGAACCATTTGAACCATCAATCCAGCAGTGCTGTCCATAAATCCGTAAGAGTACGAGGGGGTGGAGATCTCTTCTGAACAGCACGTTGCAAGGCATCCCAGATATGCTCAATAATGTTCATGTCTGAGGTGTTTGGTGGCCACCGGAAGTGTTTCAACTCAGAAGAGTGTTGCTGGAGCCACTCTGTAGCAATTCTGGACGTGTGGGTCGTCACATTGTCCTGCTGGAATTTTCCTAGTCAGTATCAATGCACAATGGACATGGATGGATGCAGGTGATCAGACAGGATGCTTATATACGTACCACCTGTCAGAGTCGTATCTAGACTTATCAGGGGTTCCACATCACTCCAACTGCACACGCCCCACATCATTACAGAGCCTCCAACAGCTTGAACAGTCGCCTACTGATATGCAGAGTCCATGGATTCATGAGGTTGTCTCCATACCCGTTCGCGTCCATATGCTCGATACAACTTGAAACGAGACTCATCCGACCAGGCAACATGTTTCCAGTCCTCAACAGTCCAATGTCGGTGTTTACGGGCCCAGGCGAGACGTAAAGATTTGTGTCATGCAGTCATCAAGAGTACAGAGGTGGGCCTTCGGCTCCAAAAGCCCATATCGATGATGTTTCGTTGAATGCACGCTGACACTTGTTGACGGCCCAGCACTGAAATCTGCGGCAATTTGCGGATGGGTTGCACATCTGTCACATTCAACGTTTCTGTTGAGTCGTCGTTTGTCCCATTCTTTTTCCGGCCTCAGGGAAATCGCAGATTTGATGTTTTACCGGATTCCTGATATTTACGGCACACTCGTGAAATGGTCGTACGCGGAAATCCTCAATTCAACGCTACAGCGGAGATGCTGCGTCCCATCGCTCGTGTGCCACCTATAGCACCACTCACCACTCACCATGCGAAAAAAGTGGTCCAACTAAAACATTCATATTTCTTCATGTACTACACGAATATGTAATAAAAAATGGGGGTTCCTATTTAAAAAAAAACAGTTGATATCCGTTTGACCTATGGCAGCGCCATCTAGCGGGCCAATCATAGCGCCATCTGGTTTCCCCCTTCAAGCTAAACGAGTTTCGTTCTTTGTAGTTTTTTGTTTGATGCTTATTTCGTGAAATATTTGGCCCGGTCACTATCAATGGACCACCCTGTATAGGCATTGCCCACCGCAGCGCCGTGTGCCGCGTATATACATATCTCTGTATTTGAATACGCATGCCTATATCAGTTTCTTTGGCGCTTCAGTGTAATACATCCATATTCTTCTCTAATCCTACGAGAAGTGAGTAACGAAAAGCCGGAGTAAAAATTTGACCAACCTCGTTATCTGATGACTATTAATAGAGATAAAGGTTTTTCTTTAAGCAAGATATGGAGCCCTATTTTATCTGATATAAAACGACAACGGTCTGGTTTTCGACTCGCTACATCTTAATTTGCGATTTGTCACTTTCGCCAGTTTCTACCGCCGCCGGCGCTGCAATTCTCCGCTTCGTAGGAGGCATCTCTTCCGCTTCTCGCGCAGGCGCAGTGGCCTGTAACTGGGGTATAAAGGAGCCGCCATTTCTGCTGTTCATTCAGTTCCGGCGTGATTGTGTACTCAGCGATCGCACATGAAGCGGGCGGCCAGATGGATCGCCGAAATATCGTATAGTGAAGACGATCATATCCGGCAGCACACCCCTGAAGAGCATATACAGAACACGCTCTAAGTCGTCAAGGAATCACCAATTTAGTACTGGAGGGAATTGTAGATGGAGACCAACAGATGAATACAGTAAGTAGGTTCAAAAGGATGTAGGTTTCAGTAGCTTTTCGGAGATGAAGAGGCTTGCTCAGGATAGAGTACCATGGAGTGCTGCATCAAAACTGTCTTTGAACTGAAGACGATAACAACAACAACTACAGTAATAAGTGAAGTGAAAGAGGACGAACACTAAAATGAGGATTGTGTGCTCAAGGAATCCATGAAAATACGATTATCTGATGACATTATTAATAGAGACAAAGGTTTTCCTTTAAGCACGTAATGGAACCCTATTTTATCTGATATAAAACAACAACGGTCTGGTTTTCGACCCGCTACATCTTAATTTGCGATTTATCACTTTCGCCAGTTTCTACCGCCGACGGCGCTGCATTTCTTCGCTTCGCAGAGGGCAGCTCTTCCGCTTCTCGCGCAGGCGCAGTGGCCTGTACCCGGGGTATAAAGGAGCCATCATTTCGGATGTTCATTCCGCCCCGTCGATGACCCCATCCACCCCTATCCTCCCCAACAACTCGCTCCGCCCTCCCCCTACTGCAGAGGACATCATTCGCTTTGTCACCATTGTCCTCCAAAACATCCACTCCTTCCAACACCCTCACACCCTTTCCCAAATCGCCCTTGCTGCCCGTTGCGTCTTCCACCTCACCACCTATGCCACCTATTCCCACAAACAGGCCCACTTCTCCTTCACCTCCCTCACCACCCTCGTCTAAATCTCCCCTACCATGGCGCGACAACATTACAGCATCCTTTACCATAATACCCGCTCCCTGCCCACACACAAAACCACAGCGATAACCCGTACCCCTTGGCCTGTGGCGGAGCTGCTTCGGCCACCTCAAGCATCACCCTGTTCGGCCCCAACCTCTCCTCAACAACCCTGCTGAGCATCTCACCCTCAGCCTCTTCTTCCCCATTCTTACCGTCACATGTGCCACCATCTACATCTGCCCTCGTATCCCCATCCCGTACGGTTTCCTGGCCCACATTGACCGCACCTTCTCCAACTACATGATTGCCACAGTCCCCAAATATCCACAGTCGTGCTCCTGCTGAACTCCAGCGGTGGTATCGGTTTATCACCACCCTCCAGGGAGACCTGGTTCCTTCCCCAACACACCCGACCTGAATCCAACACCACTTTTGACGTGATCCTAGCCACTCCCAACCTCCTTGGGCGTGTCACTACAGATGTCCTTGACCTAATTGGCAGTGACCATGCCCCCATCCTCCTCACTATCTCTGATGGTCACCATCCCTGCCCTGTTCCTCACCCTGACATTCCTCCTAAACCTGTCCACAACTACTCCTACACCCACTGGGATGCCTACTGGAACTCCATACACACCCAGATCCAACGCCACGACCCTACCCTCCAATCTCCCGATGAGATCTATCAAACCGCTGCCTTCCTCCATCAGACCTTGTCTGATGCTGTCGCCACCCATGTCCCTACCAAAGCCATCCACCCTCACTGCCCAGCCTTGCCCCCACAGGCTGTCCTTCTCCTTCGTGAATCCCATTGGCTGTACCATTCCTTCCTCTGCACTCATGACTGGGACACACTCATCCACCACTGGCAATTACGACGACACATCCGCAACATGCTTACTGTGAAGAATCACCGTGCCTCAAGTATTCATCTCCTTTCCACTGCCTTACTGGGAACCACCCTACCCTGCAGTACCCTCTCCTCCTTGATGACCATCCATTTCCTGACAACCTCAGTAAGACCAACCATTTTGCCTCCCACCTATCCGATGTCTTTTCCATTCCAGATGATCCCCAATTTGATTATTCTCTCTTCCCTGATGTCATAAAATGTACGGATACCTCCACTCCTACCCATGCTCCTAGCTTCCAGTACTTGGGCCACACACTCCCATCACTACACAAGACATCAGCCTCACATTCCGCACTAAATGCAATACCGCTCCCGGCCATGACTGCGTTACCTACCTCCATCTCAAACACTGCCCTCCCTCCTTCCTTGCAGTCCTCACCGCCCTCTACAGTGTAATCCTTGCCACTCGCTTCTACCCCAACACATGGAGAACCTCCCATATCCTGATGTTCTCCAAACCCAAGAAGCCTCCATCTGATGCCTTTTCCTATCGCCCTGTATGTCTCAGCTCAGTGTTCAGCAAGCTCTTGGAATCAATCCTTACCCGGCACATCCATCACCACCTCCACTGACACCACCTCCTCCCCAGCACCCAATGTGGCTTTCAACCTTCCTTCTGTCCCTCCAGCTTAACGCCTGTCACTCCGCCATTTTTGTCCCTCTAGACCTCAAAAAGGCCTACAACCATGTATGGTATTCCAGTCTCCTGTTTATACTCCAGACCTACGCCCTTCCTGTCAACTATGTCTGTCTGATTGGCTCCTTCTTCTCCTGCCGCCCCTCCTACATTACCATACATAATGCCGATTCCCGCACCTTTTATCCCTCCACAGGTGTTCCCCTGGGCTCTGTCCTCTCCCTTCTCCTCTATCTCCTGTACATAGCAAATGTGCCCTAATCCCCCCCCCTCTGGTCCACCTCCCACTGTATGCCGATGACAATGCCTCCCTCACCCTCACTCCTACCCTTCAACAGTCCCAACGCCTTCTCCAGAATCACCTTGAACTTTTTGCCACATGGTATAACCAGTGGCTCCTCAAAATCAATCCTTCCAAGACCAAGGCGATCATCATAGGTTGTACCACTCACTTCTTCCGGCTCCTTGACTTTTCCCTTACCATCTGCGCTCATCCTATCTGCCTCTCCCCCATCCTCACCTATCTTGGACTCACCATTGACCGTCACCTCACCTGGATCCCTCATCTCTGTTCTATCTAATCCAAAGCCCACAACCGCCTCTGTCTCCTTAAACTCCTCTCTGGCTGGCCATGGGGGTTGAACCTCTCTACCATCCTCCACACCTACAAATCCTTAATCTGTCCCATCCTCTGTTATGCCAGTCCCACCTGGATGTCCCTCCCCCAAATTCTATATGTCCCTCCAGATCCTCAAGCGACATGCACTCTGCCTTGCCTTCTGTGTATGCCTCCTGTCCCCCACATGGATACTCTATGACCTGATTCCTTTCCCCCATCTGCTCCTTTCCCTCAAACATGTCCACGTCCTCTACAGCTCACACCGACTTGATCCCCCTCATTCCCTGGTCGCTCCTCTCCTCTTCAACCCCTGCTCGTTGCCCCGCCTTCACCAATGTGTCCCCCCTACCCTCCACCTCTACACCCTTCATCTCCTTTCCCAAGGTGGCTTCCATCAACTCTCCCTTGTGGATGATGCCCTCTCTCCCTCCATTTATACCACCTATCAACTATGATCGACACCTCCCCCCTCCCTCCCTCTGTCCTTTTACTGGGCTCCCTCTCCCCCCATCCATCCTGTTTCTTCTCCACCTACCCACTCCTACGTCCTTTTTCTTCCTCCTCCACTATCTTCTCACGTCTGCCCAGCTCCGCCCTTTTTCTGTGCCCTCTCACTCCATCGGCTCTCCCCTTTCTCCCCACACCTTAATCCGTCCGGGTCCTCCCCCCCCCCCCCATACCCGTATGCCTTCGTACTCTATAGTGCAGTGTTTTCCGTGAATGTTCAGTGTTGTGTGTTCCCTTTTTTTAGTGTTGCAAACAGAAACCAGACTGTCGCTGTGTTTTTTAATTATGACTGTTTATTTCCTAAGTGTTTTTAATCAGCATGACTGACCTCTTTGTTTTTTATGTTTTCTTCACAACTTTTTCGCCATGTACCAGGTTTAAACAGTCTGTTTTATCACCTCTTTTTATTGTTATATCTCCTCATTATGTTTTTTAACTTTATCTGTAGGCTGCAGAGCGGCGTATTACGCTGCTGCCAGCTCGCCCCCCCCTCTCCCCCCTCTGGGGGGAGAATCGAAATACAATAAAGAAAAAAGAAGGGATGTTCATTCAGTTCCGGCGTGATTGTGTACTCAGCGATCGACGATCGCACCTGAAGAGATCGGCCAGATGGATCGCCGAAATATCGCGAAGTGAAGACGACCATATCCGGCAGCATACCCATAAAGAGCATAAACATGTAAGACCCTGGGAAAATCTACGGAACTACAATGCAGGCAAATACCTTCAGAAAAGGATCCCTAAAACTTAAATCTAAATCCGATGTTGACAAATTTCTCTTCCTCAGAGACACTTTTCTTGCCATTGCCAGTTTGCATTTTATACCCTCTACTTGGGCCATTACGAGTCATTCTGCTGACCAAATAGTAAAACTCATATACTAGTCTGACAGTCTCGTTTCATAACCTAATTCCCCTGGCATCAGCTCATTTAATTAGACTACATTCCATTATCCTTTCTTTTCTTTTGTTTATTTTGACCTTATATCCTCCTTTCAAGACACTATTCATTCCATTCAACTGCTCTTCCACGTCCTTTGCTGTCTCTGACAGGACTGCCGTGTCAGTGGCAATCCTCATAGTTTTTATTTCTGCTCCCTAAACTTTAATTCCTTTTGCAAATGCTTCTTTTGTTTCCTTTACTACTTGCTCAACGTATGGGTTGAATAACATTGGGGTGATTTCCCTAAATCAGTCCAGGCAAATGCCGGGATGGTTCCTCTGAAAGGGCACGGCCGACTTCCTTCCCCATCCTTCCCTAATCCGATGAGACCGATGACCACGCAGTCTGGTCTCCTTCCCCAAACCAACCAACCAACCAACCAATAACATTGGGGATAGGCTACAATACATCTACATCCATACTCCGCAAGCCACCTGACGGTGTGTGGCGGAGGGTACCCTGAGTACCTCTATCGGTTCTCCCTTCTATTCCAGTCTCGTATCGTTCGTGGAAAGAAGAATTGTCGGTATGCTTCTGTGTGGGCTCTAATCTCTCTGATTTTATCCTCATGGTCTCTTCGCGAGATATACGTAGGAGGGAGCAATATACTGCTTGACTCTTCGGTGAAGGTATGTTCTCGAAACTTTAACAAAAGCCCGTACCGAGCTACTGAGCGTCTCTCCCGCAGAGTCTTCCACTGGAGTTTATCTATCATCTCCGTAACGCTTTCGCGATTACTAAATGATCCTGTAACGAAGCGCGCTGCTCTCCGTTGGATCTTCTCTATCTCTTCTATCAACCCTATCTGGTACGGATCCCACACTGCTGAGCAGTATTCAAGCAGTGAGCGAACAAGCGTACTGTAACCTACTTCCTTTGTTTTCGGATTGCATTTCCTTAGGATTCTTCCAATGAATCTCAGTCTGGCATCTGCTTTACCGACGATCAACTTTATATGATCATTCCATTTTAAATCACTCCTAATGCGTACTCCCAGATAATTTATGGAATTAACTGCTTCCAGTTGCTGGCCTGCTATTTTGTAGCTAAATGATAAGGGATCTATCTTTCTATGTATTCGCAGCACATTACACTTGTCTACATTGAGATTCAATTGCCATTCCCTGCACCATGCGTCAATTCGCTGCAGATCCTCCTGCATTTCAGTACAATTTTCCATTGTTACAACCTCTCGATACACCACAGCATCATCTGCAAAAAGCCTCAGTGAATTCCGATGTCATCCACAAGGTCATTTACGTATATTGTGAATAGCAACGGTCCTATGACACTACCCTGCGGCACACCTGAAATCACTCTTACTTCGGAAGACTTCTCTCCATTGAGAATGACATGCTGCGTTCTGTTATCTAGGAACTCTTCAATCCAATCACACAATTGGTCTGATAGTCCATATGCTCTTACTCTGTTCATTAAACGACTGTGGGGAACTGTATCTAACGCCTTGCGGAAGCCAAGAAACACAGCATCTACCTGTGAACCCGTGTCAATGGCCCTCTGAGACTCGTGGACGAATAGCGCGAGCTGGGTTTCGCACGACCGTCTTTTTCGAAACCCATGCTGATTCCTACACAGTAGATTTCTAGTCTCCATAAAAGTCATTATACTCGAACATGATACGTGTTCCAAAATTCTACAACTGATCGACGTTAGAGATATGGGTCTATAGTTCTGCACATCTGTTCGACGTCCCTTCTTGAAAACGGGGATGACCTGTGCCCTTTTCCAATCCTTTGGAACGCTACGCTCTTCTAGAGACCTACGGTACACCGCTGCAAGAAGGGGGGCAAGTTCCTTCGCGTACTCTGTGTACAATCGAACTGGTATCCCATCAGGTCCAGCGGCCTTTCCTCTTTTGAGCGATTTTAATTGTTTCTCTATCCCTCTGTCGTCTATTTCGATATCTACCATTTTGTCATCTGCGCGACCATCTAGAGAAGGAACTACAGTGCACTCTTCCTCTGTGAAACAGCTTTGGAAAAAGACATTTAGTATTTCGGCCTTTAGTCTGTGATCCTCTGTTTCAGTACCACTGCTGCCATTCATTATACCAAGTGCAAATTTTGTCCAAGTGTCTCTGTATTTCTATACGATTGTCCAGCTATGGTGCCTTCCTGTAGATAACACTATCAGCGAACGCTATAATTGGACTCCTGATCCTGTACGTATGTTGAGAACATTAAGGGTCCTATTGCACTACCGTGGGGTAAACCCGATTGTACTTTCGTTTCTGTTGAACATTCACCGTCTAGTATAACGTGCTGGGTTCTATTAGCAAATATTAATCGGGCCAAAATTTTGTATGATCTTGGCTATAAGTCGTCAATGTGGCACAGCGTCAAAAACCTTGTGGAACTCTAATGATGACGAGTCTAGTACACGAGAAAAATTGTAGAGGCAAAGCAACCCTGTAATTCCCAAAACGACGCCAACGCTTTCAGAAAATAGGACGCATGTAACTCGTAAGAAAAAGTGATATACATTTCCTTTAGGTGTAAATATAAAGTACGAGACGACAGAACTTTGGATGTGCCAAGGGAATAGTTGGTCTTATTCTGCAGCTTGTTCTGAAAAATCATATGTTATTATTCAGCATCTTATCGCCAATATCAATGCAGGTGAACCGGCTATTGAGGACCTGATGTAATGAATTTACAAAGTAAATACACTAGTAAAATTAGAGAAAAATTCGTCTATTGGCTTTATATTACTTTTTAAATTCTCGTTTGAAATATAAAAATGTACCTGCTCAGATAGCCGAGCGCGTTAAATAGCCCGCTTTCTGTGACGCGGAGACTCACATCGGCCCCAGATCGAACCACGACGGGGACCGGTGTGCCATCCTGCATGTGGTTTTTAGGCGGTTTTACACATCTACCGAGGATAATACCAGGCTGATTCCCACGTGCCGCCTCAGATATACAATTCGCAAATCCTTTGTGGAACGTTCTCACATCTGACCACACGATGTACATTAGACTCAGACAAAAAGGGTACGCGTACGCCTGCCCAGGGGGAACTAACTGGCGGTTGCTTTAAACTGCCTTTGCGTGTGGGGACCCCACCATAATAGGATATACACAAATACGGATGGTTCTCCGCGGAAATGGAGACGTATCATACCAGTGGGTGTGGCGACCCCACCGTAAAATAGCCTATACACAGATAAGGTTGGTTCTCAGCGGAAATGGAGACGTATCATTCCAGTTCCGAGCTGAGACTGGCTGAATAAAGAACACAAAAATGGATGCTTGATTGAAGCATTAAACCAGCAATATGAAAATTACGAAGCTAAGTAGACTCAGTGGCATTGTTGTCAATATCAGAGATTCTTTGGTACCGGTTTTGCAGTGATTCGAGAAAGTAAATATTGCGCGGCGGTAATGGAAAAAGCTTGTAAAGCAAATTACACAGAACAAATAAGGAAGATTGTACGGAAAGAGTATTGTGATTGTAGACATTGTCAAATTAAATGCGTACGGACAACCAAATCCTGGTCATGTCAGTAACGAGTTTTCACTGACAATGGCGATATGAGGCACCTGTCTGAGTGTGCTGTCCAATGAGATTCCTACTCGGTGGCCACCACGTTGTAGTCGGACAGGAAAGCAATATCTGATGTATGAATAGGGCATCTCCTAACTGTTATCTCTTACATGTGTCCCACGTTTTTCGTTATAAATCTTATAAATATTGTCATAGCTACAAAAAAATACCCAAGTGCAAATTTTCAGGACTATCTGTATGGGGTTAGGAATCTGTATGGGGCTAGGAGAAATTATTCGGTACTTCTTAGACCGATATAAAAAGTCTTGTATCAAAAATTTTGTTTTGTTTCAATAATTATTTTCAGCTTTTTAGTCTCGAAAGCCTGAAATTTCTCAGTAGATTTTTAAACATTTTGATGAGATTATATCTTTATTTAAATAGTTATTTACAAAAATACTAGCTTTTTACCCGTGTCGCATGTCACTTAAGTTGCACACATCTACTTGTTCCCGCCCCTCTGTCCTTCTCATTGTCCTCCCTTTCGCTGCTCATCCAAGCACGAACCCGTCCGCTCGCATACCGCCTGGACTTCAGTGGACGAGACTTTTCGCAGTTTTCACAATGAAGCTCTGTCTCGAAATCTGGAAGGAAATCCAAAGAGATACTGGCCGTATGTAAAGTACGCCAGCGACAAGACACAATCAATACTTTCACCGTGCGACAGTAGTGGTAATGTCACCAAAGACAGTAGTGCCACTAAAGCCGCGCGACTGCTACGGTCGCAGGTTCGAATCCTGCCTCGGGCATGGATGTGTGTGATGTCCTTAGGTTAGTTATGTTTAAGTGGTTCTAAGTTCTAGGGGATTGATGACCACAGATGTTAAGTCCCATAGTGCTCAGAGCCATTTGAAGAGCCACTAAAGCGAAATTACTTAACACAATTCTCTGGGACTTCTTCACCAAAGTAAACGAAGTAAATATTCCAGAATTCGAATCAAGAACGGGAGCCAACATGACTAAGTGAGAATCAGATATCCTCGGTGTAGCAGAGCAGCTTTAATCGGTTAATCTAGATAAGTCTTCCGGTCCAGATTGTATACCAGTTAGGTTCCTTGCAGAATATGCCGATATAATAGCTCTGTACTCAACAGTAGTATGGAACCGCTCGCTCGACGGAAGATACGTAGCCTACCTAAAGACTGGAAGGCTGCACAGGTTACACAACACTCAAGAAAGGAAAAATGGAGTACTCCGCTGAATTAAAGACGCTTATCACTAACGTCGTAGGTTTGGAACATATACTTTGTGCATGAATTAGCTCGAAGAAAACGGCCTATAGTCAGCACAGATTTAGAAAATACCGTTCTTGTGGAACGCAACTAACTCTTTATTCACACCAGGTAATGATAATTGATTCCATATTTCTGAATTTTCAGAAGGCTTTTGACGCTGTTCCTGAGCAGCTACTTCTAATGAAATTGGGTGACTATGCAGTATCGTATAAGTTGTGCGACTGGATTCATGACTTCCCGTTAGAAATATCATAGTTTGTAGAAACTGACGGAAATTCATTGACTAAATGATCTCTGGCGTTCCATAAGTAAGTGTTATAGGCCATCTGCTGTAATATCATAGTTTGTAGAAATTGACGGAAATTGATTGACTAAATGATCTTTGGAGTTCCCTAAGGAAGTGTTATAGGCCCTCTGCTGTTCTCTATCTATATATACGATTTAGGAGACAATCTGAACAGCTCTCTTAGATTGTTTTCAGATGATGCTATCATTTACCGTCTATTAAAGTCATCAGAAGATCAAAACGAATTTCAAAGTTTTTTAGAAAAAATATCTGTATGGTGCAAAAAGCAGCAATTGACTATAAATGATGAAAAGTGCGAGGTCATCCACATGAGTACTAAAATGAATCCATTCAATTTCGGTTACACGATAAATCACACTTATCTAGAAGTTGTCAGTTCAAGTACCAGGGAATTACAGTTACGAATAACTTAAATTGGAACGATCACACGGAGAATGTTCTGGGTAAATTCTGCGCTTAAGATATGGTTCACGCGGGATAATCGTACAAACGTACCGTCGTTTGACCATCGCACAGAGTCCCATATGGATGACATAGCAGTAAGTATCCCTGGCGTAGAGAAACAACTGAAAGAGTTGAAAACAAATAAGTCGCCACTCCGTATGGAATCCCAATCGGTTTTACAAAGAGTACTCTACGTCATTGGTCCTTTATGAGTTTGCATTTATTGCGAATCACTCGACCAGCGCAAAGAGCCAAGCGAGTGGAAAGAAGTGCAGGTGACTGCTGTATATAAGAAAGGTAAAAGAATAAGAATGGACCTGCAAAATTACAGACCTATATTCTTTACGTCGGTTTGCTGCAGAATTCTAGATCGTATTCTGAGTTCGAATATAATAAATTTCCTAGAGACCGTAAAGCTCTTGTCCACGAGTTAGCACTACTTCAGAAAGCATCACTCGTGCGAAACAAAGCTTGCTCTATTCTCGCATGATATAGTGCGAACTATGGATGAAGTGCAACAGGCTGACTCCGGAAAACATTCGACACGGTACCCCACTACAGAGTGTTAACGAAGTTACATGCATACGGACTAGGCTCCCAGCTATGTGAGTGACTCGAAGACTTTTTAAGTAATACAACACAGTATGGCGTCCTCGACGGCGAGTGTTCATCGGAGACAGGGGTGACATCAGAAGTGCCGGAGGGAAGTGTGATAGGACCATTGCTATTTTCTGTATACATAAATGATCTGTCAGACAGGGTGGGCAGCAATATGCGACTGTTCGCTGGTGATGCTGTAGTGTACAGAAAAGCGTCGAAGATAACAGACTGTAGGTTGATGACAAAGGTAAAATTTCTAGTTGGTGTGATGAATGGCAGCGGGCCCTTCCACATCTACATCTACATGAATACTCTGAAAATCACATTTAAGTGCCTGGCAATGGGTTCATTGAACCCACCTTCACAATTCTCTGTAATTGCAATCTTGTATAGCGAGCGGAAACAACGAACATTTATACATTTCCGTGAGAGTTCTTACTTCCCTTATTTTATTATGGTTATAGTTTCTCCCTATGTAGGTCCACATCAACAAAACATTTTCGCATTCGGAGGAGAAAGTGGGTGATTGAAATTTCGGGAGAAGATTGCCGCAACGCCAAACGCCTTTGTTTTAATGATGTCCATCCAAGATCCTGTGTCTTTTCAGTGACGTGACACCCTCTCGCCTATTTCGCGACAATACAAAACGGGCTGCCCTTCTTTGAACTTTCTCGATGTATTCCGTCAATCCTATCTGGTAAGGATCCCACAACGCGTAGCAGTATTCTAAAAGAGACCGGACAAGCGTAGTGTGGCAGTCTCTTTAGTGGATGTGTTACATTTTCTACGTGTCGTGTCAATAAAATGCAGCCTTTGGTTAGCCTTCCCCACAACATTTTCTGTATATTCTTTCCAATTTAAGTTGTTCGTAACTGTAATTCCTAGGTATTTAGTTGAATTTACGGCCTTTAGATTTGACTGATTTAAGGTGTAACCAAAGTTTAACGGATACCTGTTAGCACTCATGTGGATGGCCTCACACTTTTCGTTACTTAGAGTCAATTGCCAAATATTGCACCGTGCAGATATCTTTTGTAAATCGTTTTGCAATTTGTTTTGATCTTCTGATGACTTTACTACTCGATAAAGACAATGTTTCTTGCAAATAACCTAAGACGGCTGCTCAGATTGTCTCTTAAATCGTTAATATACATAAGGAACAACAAAGGGTCTATAATACTACTTTGGGGAACGCAGAAATCACATCTGTTTTACTCGAAGACTTATATTCAATTACTACGATCTGTGCCCTCTCTGACAGGAAATCACGAATCCAGTCACATAACTGAGACGATCAGAAATTGAATCCGCCTTGATGCAAAACACCTTGTTATTCGTTTATTTCTTTACTATCCCAAACTACTTTCGGCGACAAATATCACCATCATCAGTCGGTTTTTTTAATCTAAAACATACAGAAAATTGCATGGTTGTACAAACAGTAAAACGTTATTACATTTTTACAATTCGTCTTTTGAAATATAGATTTCTATTAATACTTTCATATTACCCTATTTATTGTATGTTACAGCATGTTTTAAGCAATTATTGGCGCTGTTTGCGACATTTTATGTGCTCTTTTTTTCTGTTGCCGTATTTTTACATAGCGAACATCATGTCATCTGCAACCATGTGGGCGGCTGTTAGTAAACAAATACTAAAAGGTGAACTTCGTATGTCAGCAGTATATAGTTGGGTTGTGGTAGTGTTGTGGAAACCAGTTATTTGGTGTGTACTGAGCTTTTGCTTTGCTGTTCGTGTACTCACGTTCGTTGGATGGTATGTGGCTGCTTTTATACACAGAAAAACAAAACTTTTGCACTTTGTTCCTGATCGAGAATATTACGCCATCTTGCTGTTCGCGTGTGTCGCGAGAGGCGTATCGCATGTGGCCAGAGAGGCTATGAAAAACTGTAGCGCGAATTACGACGACTTCTTTTCGTTATTTTTGTCTCTGTGTGTGATGATGAATTGGTTCTTTTGCGTGTGTGTGCTTTCTGTTCTGGGTCCTTGGCCAGTTCTATCAGAGCGGTAAAGAGAGTGTTGTTGCAGAGTGTTGTGTTTTCATTTATTACATTTTTCCCTTAACTATAGCCTTTTCTATGTAGTAATTTTCTTCTATTGTTAGTTGTCGGTGTAGACTGTTGCTGTTTCTCAGAATGCGTAGATCGTTTTCGATATTAGTGGGGTTATGGTTTTTGTTCATTAGATTTTCTGCAAAAGTTGAATGTGTGCTGTCACTTTTCAGAGCTCTCATGTGCTCTGTGTATCTCGTTCGGAAATTTCTGTTTGTTTGTCCTATGTAGTGGGCCTGACAGAAGTTGCAAGAGAGTTGATATATTACAGCGTTGCTGAATTTGTCTGAGGTTTTTCTGACTGGTCTTAGTCTTTTATGAACTGTATTGTTCTGAATGTTATTGGGATACCTTGGTTTTTCAAGATGTTTCCTATTCTATGTGATATTTTGTTATTGTATGTTAGTGTGTACCATATCTCTCTTTTTTATGAAACGGTGTGGTCTGGTGTGTTGTCTGTGTGTACTGCATATTTCCGTTTTACCTTGTTGTTGAGTTTGTTTATGATGTCTGTTTTGTAGTCGTTTTCAACAGCAATATGTTTGATTATATTTAGTTCCTGTGTGTAGTTTTCTGATTTAAGAGGTGTTCTGTTTATCCTGTGGGGCATGTGTGTGAAACTGGCATAGTTATGCACTGTTGGGTGGTTGGACGAGCTGTGGATAACAGTGCTTGTGGATGTGGGTTTTCTGTAGATGTAGAATTCATGTTGGTGGTTGTTTCTTGTGATTGTAAGAGCCAAGAAATTTAGTTTCTTGTTGTTTTCTATTTTCATTGTGAAGTGGATTTGTGGGTGTACTGTGTTGATGTTACTGTGTAGCTCTTCTGTCCTGTTATGTGTTTCATCTACAAGACAGATTATGTCATCCACATATCGGTACCAGTAGATTATTTTGTACCCTCCTTGTTTTACAATGTTATTGAATATTGTGTTCTCTATATGGTCCAAGAAAATGTTGGCTAATATTCCACTGATGGGGGACTCCATGGGAATCCCCGCTTGTTACAAGTAGAAGTTGTTGTTGAAGTGAAGTAGTTTTGTTCTGTGATTAGCCTAAGGATGGATGAGATTTCATTTATATGTAACTCTGGGAATTTCTTGCATTTTAGCTGTTGTTCCATAACGTTTATAGTTTCTTCTGTGGCTATGGTTGTGTACATGGATGTTATGTCACAAGATACCAGTTTTTCTGTTGGGGGGATGTTGACATTCCTGATTTTCTCTATTATGTCTCCTGTGTTTTTGATACTTTTGTTGTTTGTGTACGTGAATGTCTTCTGTAGGAATGTGTGCATGCGTCTCCCTAGTAAGTAAGATGGGGCTTTTTTAAAGTCAACCACTGGCCTGACTGGAATGAGGGTTTTGTGGACCTTTGGAAGGCTTGTTAAGAGGGGAAAAATAATCACACACATCTTGACACAGAACCAGACAAAAAGAATGACACAAAAGAACCCTAAAGCTCCACTCTTAACAGGTCGTTTAAATATCTGGGCGTAACGCTGCGAAGCGATATGAAATGGAACGAGCGTGTGAGCACTGTGGCAGGGGAGGCGAGTGGACGACTTCGGTTTATTGGAAGAATTTTAGAATAGTGTGGTTCATCTGTACAGGATACCGCATGTAGGACGCTAGTGCGACCTATTCTTGAATACTGCTGGAGTGTTTGGTATCTGCACGATGTCGGATTGAAAGAAGACGTCGAAGCAATTCAGAGGACAGCCGCTAGATTTGTTGACGGTAGTTTCGATCAGCATGTAAGTGTTACGGATATGCTTCGGGACTTCAAGTGGGAATCCTTGGAGGGAAGAAGACATTCATTTAGAAGAATACTACTGAGAAAGTTTACAGAATCGGCATTTGAAGATGACTGCTGAACGATCCTACTGCTGCCAACATACATTTCGCGTAGGGACCATGAAGATAAGATACGAGAAAATAGGAGTCATACGGAGGCATATAGACAGTCGTTTTCCCTCGCTCTATCTGCGAGTGGAACAGGAAAGGAAACGACTACTTGTGATACAGCCTACATTTCGCCACGCACCATACGGTGGCTTGCGGAGTATCTATGTAGATGTAGAGGGTGTACCAAAGACTACGTTTTACTGGCAGAACACAAAAGACGCAAGATGTCTACTAAAGAGACTGCCTACAGTACGCTTGTCCGTCCTCTTCTGCGGACACCTACCATCTGAGGGTTAAATGATCATCGTAGTAAAATAAAAGAGAGTGGAAAGGTAGAGAAATAGTCTGAAAGTGATTGGGTGAACCCTCTGCCAGGCAATTAATTGTGAATTGCAGAGTAGTTATGTAGATGTAGATACACAACACGCCAGTCCTGCAGGGCAACTGAGATGTCAGGTGTTATCTCCTTTTTCTCCCCACCCCTACATCTATATCTACATCTACATCTAGATATACAGCTCCATGATTACTGTGCAATTTACAATTAAGTGCCTGAAAGAGGGTTCATCGAACCACCTGCAAGTTACTTCTCCACCGTTCCACTCTCGAATTGCACGTAGGAGAAACGAACACTTTGATCTTTCCGTACGAGCTCTGATATCTCATATTTAATTATGATGATCATTTATTCATGTGCATCAACAACATGTTTTCACACTGTGAGGATAAACTGGTGATTGAAATTTCATAATAAGAACTTGACGCAGCGAAAAACGTCTTTTGTTTTAGAGACTGCCACCCCAATTTGTGTATCATATCCGTGGCAGTCTGTTGCCTATCAGTCGGTAACATAAAACGAGGTGTCTTCTTTGAACTTTTTCAATGTCCTTCGTCAACCCTACCTTATGCTGGTCCCACACCGCACAGCAGTACTCCATAAGAAGCGGACAAGCAGAGTATAAACAGTTTCTTTAGTAGATCTGTTACATTTTCGAAGTATTCGACCAATAAATCTCAGTCTTTGTTTGCTTTCCCCCACAATATTATCTACGTGATCGCTCCAGTTTAAGTTATCGGTTCAAAAATGGCTCTGAGCACTATGGGACTTAACTGCTGTGGTTATCAGTCCCCTAGAACGTAGAACTACTTAAACGTAACTAACCTAAGGACATCACACACATCCATGCCCGAGGCAGGATTCGAACCTGCGACCGTAGCCGTCACGCGATTCCAGACTGTAGCGTAAGTTATCGGAACTGTAATTCTTAAGTATTTAGTTGAGTTTACAGTCTTTAGATTTATGGGGTTTATCGTGTAAACGAAATTTAGCGGATTCCTTTTAGTACTCATGTGGATGACTTCACACTTTTCATTATTTAGAGCCAATTGTCACTTTTTGCATCATACAGATAGCCTTTTTTAAATCCTTTTGCAATTCTTTTCCATTTTATTATGACTTTACAAGACGGTAAATGACAGCATGATCTGCAAACAATCTGAAAGGGTTGCTCAGACTCTCCCCTAAATCGTGTATGTGGATCTGGAACAGAAGAGAGCCTATAACATTTCCTTGGGGAACGGCAGATATTAATACTGCTTTATTTGATGTCTTTCCGTCATTTTTTATGAACTGTGACCTTTCTGACAGGAAATTACGAATCTAGTCTCACAGCTGAAGCGATACCTCATAGGCACGCACTTTCATTAGACAGACTGACAAGAAACAAAGTTAATATTGCATCGGCGTCCAGTTCTGAGCTACGTCTAAAATTTCAAGTCTCTAGTTCACTGGGAAGCTAATTTAATATCAAGTGCAGACAGGCAAGAAAGTGACCTAATAAAAATGTATAAAAAATACCACGAGTATTCTACTAAACCACTTTAAAACTTAAGTGCGATTTGGACAGTAATAGACTAGTCAGAACATTCATTGTGCTTTAGTTTCATTTATACTTCACTCATTCATTAATCGATATGAAATCATAGAAAACATAAAACTATCCGGCTACACAGGAATTTGAGGACTATTCTTGCTGTATGCGAGTCAGGGTCTTACCACTTTGCTCCGTATGCAGAGACGTGTCGGGGCTTGGAAATTGTAGAACGAGACCAATGAATGGATACGGTGAGCAGGTGCAACTGGGCACAGGCTACAGTAGCTGTGCAGATATGAAAAATCTTGCGCAAGATAAAGCAACGCAAGAACCAATTCAGCCAGTCTTCGGTCTCACCACTAGAGCAACGGCAACAGGTTGTCTGTGTGCTATAGTTATTTTGACAGCTGTCACACCACACCAGTGCCAACTGAACACAATTTATAAGAACTTGTGAACTCGCATTCTGAAGCATGAAAAATTCCTAGTGTGCGTTTAAAAGAGTGACTAGCAGGCTCCAGCGTAGATGACTCGCAGTCACGCGGCTGTGCGTCACGGCGTGCTTGTGAGTCAGCTGCCTTCAGCATTCTTTCTCTCCGGTTACCTCACGTCGCTCACGGTCACAATCGAGAACTCTGTTCTCGGCAACCAAGCGGGATCGAATATACTTTCGAGAACCGAGTGCTTTTAAGAGTGCAACTTAGCTTTACACTTCAGCCACGTATCATGCTGTACTCGTGAAATTCCATTGTGTCGGATTTCAGGCCATCTGCCGCGTCTCTAAGAAAAATAATTTTATGAAAATGAAGAAAAGCGACATTCATTTTTTTGTAGTGTTTTTCCGGGGAAACGTTCTACCCTTTTTCATAAAATATCACAGTGGAACGAGATATAATACTTTGCATAACAGCCCATATCTTGTGTCGAGTGTTGTGAAATCACTTAAATTATCACGCATATTCCTGAGGAAGCTGGATGTAACTTGTAGTTGGCTTGAATACACCCAGAGATATAATCGTGTTTGTGAAACATAAAACAACAACAACAACAATAATAATAATAATAATAATAATTTCTCCTGGAATGCCGTCCGTGGTGGCCGAGCGGTTCTAGGCGCTTCAGTCTGGAACCGCGCGACCGCTACGGTCGCAGGTTCGAATGCTGCCTCGGGCATGGATGTGTGTGATGTCCTTAGTTAGGTTTAAGTAGTTCTAAGTTCTAGGGGACTGATGACCTCAGCAGCTAAGTCCCATAGTGCTCAGAACCATTTGAACCATCTCCTGGAATTTGCACGCTCTGTATCATGACTACTCTGCAATTCGCATTTAAGTGCCAGAAGGCTCTTCGAACCACCTTCATACTATTTCTCCACCGTTCCACTCTCTAACAGTGTGTGGGAAAAATGAATACATAAATGTTTTTGAACGAGCTCTGTTCTCTTAATTATTACGAGGATCTTCCTGTGTACGTTGGCGACAGTAAAGTATTTTCGCATTCAGGGTAGAGAGTTGGTGACTGAAATTTCGTGAGAAGATCTCGTCGCAACGAAAAACGTCTTCGTTTTAATGATTGTCACATCAGCTTACTTATTAAATCTGTGACACTCTCTCCCCTATTTCGTGATAATACGAAACGAGAGGTCTGGTAGACAGACTGCAGAAGAAATAAATAGATGGCGTACTGTGGCCTACAATCGCCTATGCATCCCACCTTGGAAGTGTGTGGGACCCGTACCAAACAGGATTAACACGGGATATTGGATGGTTACTAAAAAGGACTGCACGAATGGTCATAGATTTGTTTGCTTCATGCGAGAGCGTCGTGGAACTGAATTGGCGGACTCTTGAAGACAGGCGCAAATCATTCCGCGAAAGCCTAATTACAAATTGCAAGAAGCAAGACGTTCCGGCGGGGTCCACTGGGGGCCGAACCGACAATAACTCTAGGTTCGGTGTGGGGCGGCGGTGGGGTGGGTGGACTGCTGTGACCTGTTGTGGGGTTGTGAACCACTGAGGGCTACGGCGGGACGAAGCCTCTCTGTCGTTTCTAGGTCCCCGGTTTAATACAATACAGTACCCTACTGTACAGTAGAGGTATGTATGGAAGTAAACTGATTTATTTACGGCATTAATTACAGATTAACCCGCGTTAACATACCCTGCTGGAATGCAGGCTGGGTGCCTATTGGCATTCTTGTACCATGGTGCTGCCAGTCAACTTGTGCTCGGTGTTGCTAGCTCCACTCAGGCCTGCGTGTTAGATGTGTGATGCTGAGGTCACAGCCAGAGAACAGCATGTATAGTGTGTCAATAAAACTTCATTCACGTGGGACCGTGTTTGTTTCTCGTATTCAGGTAGTTTATATCTCTATCGTTCAGACAATCTTGTTATACAGCTGTACTGCTTGAATTTTGTCACAACTACCAAGTTAAAAAGAGGGATACATAAAAAGTATTAGATAACACAAGAAAACAGCAAAAAAGGGAGAACAGTAGACATGTTTAAAGAGCATCCCATTTTAGATAATACAAGAAAATAGCAAAAAAGGGAGAACGAGAGACATGTTTAAAGGGACTCAAAAACCTAACTAACCAGAACATTCCATCCAGCTATTGGCATGGTAGAAGGGAACAACAACGAGATGCTAACTGAAAGAATGACGACCTCAGGCGATGGAAAGAATATGTTGAAAAGCTATAGAAGGAAGTAGCAAAGTCAATGAAGAGACAACAGGATATGATGTGGAATGCACAATTGTAGAAGACGAGGTCAGATGGGTACTAAAAGAATTTTCTGGAAGAAGAGCGCCAGGGTTTGATGGTCTCCAAATAAAGCTATTAGAAATGTAGAAAATGAAGCAAAAAAATTAATAACGGTACTGTGTCAGAAAATTTGGTCTACATGTACCTTGCCTAAATTGTGGGAAAAAACACTTAGTAACAATCCTGAAGAAAGGGAATCCCAAAACGAGTCAGAGACATCTCCACTCCTTCCAAATTAACAATGTACGTATAGACCAGATGTGGCTTGAATTCAAAGAAACAGTATCGGCAGCAATTGAGAGATTTATACCAAATAAATTAACAAACGATGGAGATGATCCTCCTTGGTACACAAAACGTGTCAGAACACTGTTCCAGAAACAACGAAAAAAACATGCCAAATTCAAACGAACGCAAAATCTCCAAGATTGGCGATCTTTTACAGGAGCTCGAAATTTAGCACGGACTTCAGTACGAGATACTTATAATAGTTTCCACAACGAAACTATATCTCGAAACCTGGCAGAAAATCCAAAGAGATGGGGTCGTGTGCGAAGTATGCTAGCGGCATGAACCAATCAATGCCTTCTCTCCGCGATGCAATGGAGATACTATCGAAGACAGTGCTGCCAAAGCAGAGTTACTAAACACAGCCTTCCGAAATTTCTTCACCAAAGAAGACGAAGAAAATATTCCAGAATTCGAATCAAGAACTGCAGCCAACATGAGTAACGTAGAAGCTGATATCCTCAGAGTATTGAAGCAACTCAAATCACTTAACAAAAGCAAGTCTTCCGATCCAGACTGTATACCAATAAGATTCCTTTCAGAGTATTCTGCTACAATAGCTCCATGCTTAACAATCATATACAATCAATCGCTCTACGCAAGATCCGTAGCCAAAGACTGGAAAGTTGCACAGGTCACACTAATATTCAAGAAAGGTAGTAGGAGTAATCCACTAAATTACAGGCCCAAATCATTAACGTCGATGTGCAGCAGGATTTTGGAACATATATCCTATTCGAACATTATGAATTACCTCGAAGAGAACGGTCTATTGACAGACAGACAACACGGATTTGGAAAACATCGTTCTTGTGAAAGATAGCTAGCTTCTTACTCACATGAAGTGTTAAATAAATGTAAATGTCGTGTGACTAGGGCCCCCCGTCGGGTAGAGCGTTCGCCAGGTGCAAGTCTTTCGATTTGACGCCACTTTGGCGACTTGGGTGTCGATGGCGATGAAATGATGATGATTAGGACAACACAACACTCAGTCCCTAAGCGGAGAAAAATCTCCGACCCAGCCGGTAATCGAACCTGGGCCCTCAGGAGTGACAGTCCATCGCGCTGAGCACTCAGATACCGGGAGCGGACACATGAAGTGTTGAGTGCTATTAACAAGGGATTTCAAATTGATTCCGTATTTCTAGATTTCCAGAAGGCTTTTGAAACCGTACCAAACAAGCGGCTTGTAGTGAAAGTGCGTGCTTATGGAATATCCCCTCAGTTACGTGATTGGATTCGTGATTTCCTGTCAGAGAGGTCACAGATGGTAGTAATTGAATATAAGTCTTCGAGTAAAACAGATGTGATTTCTGCGTTCCCCACAGTAGTATTATAGACCCTTTGTTGTTCCTTATGTATATTAACGATTTAAGAGACAATCTGAGCAGCCGTCTTAGGTTCTTTGCAAGAAACATTGTCTTTATCGAGTAGTAAAGTCATCAGAAGATCAAAACAAATTGCAAAACGATTTACAAAAGATATCTGTATGGTGCAAAAATTGGCATTTGACTCTAAATAACGAAAAGTGTGAGGCCATCAACATGAGTGCTAACAGGTATCCGTTAAACTTGCTTTAGACGATAAATCAGTCAAATCCAAAGACCGTAAATTCAACTAAATACCTAGGAATTACAGTTACGAACAACTTAAATTGGAAAGAATATACAGAAAATGTTGTGGGGAAGGCTAACCAAAGGCTGCATTTTATTGACACGACACGTAGAAAATGTAACACATCCACTAAAGAGACTGCCACACTACGCTTGTCCGGTCTCTTTTAGAATACTGTTACTCGTTGTGGGATCCTTACCAGATAGGATTGACGGAGTACATCGAGAAAGTTCAAAGAAGGGCAGCCCGTTTTGTATTGTCGCGAAATAGGAGAGAGGGTGTCACGTCACTGAAAAGATACAGGATCTAGGATGGACATCATTAAAACAAAGGCGTTTTTCGTTGCGGCAGAACCTTCTCCCGAAATTTCAATCACCAATTTTCTCCTCCGAATGCGAAAATATTTTGTTGACGTGGACCTACTTAGGGAATAACGATCTTCATAATAAAATAAGGGAAATCAGAACTCGCACGAAAAAGTATAGGTGTTCGTGTTTTCTGCACGCTGTACTGAATCGGAAAAATAGAAAATTATTGTGTGGGTAGTTCGATGAACCCTCTGCCAGGCACTTAAAAGTGATTTGCAGAGTATTCATGTAGATGGAGAGGTATATGTGAAAATCGTAGAACAATAGCTTCAATACTATATGCTGGAGCGGCCAAGTGCAAAAGCAGGGTTCAGAAAGGGTACAGGCTCCAGGGACCAAATAGCAAATGTAAGATGGATCGTGGAAAAAGGCAGAAAATATCAACAAAAGTTATTCCTGTGCTTCATGGGCTACATCAAAGCATTTCACTGTGACAGTCATTAAAAAACGTGGGTGCTACTAGACTTCATGGAAATAGCAGAGCACATTATAAAATTATTCAAAAATCTGTACAAAAACCAGGAATCAACTCAAAAAGTGCAGCAAGGATGTACAGAAACTTGCGAAATACACTCCTGGAAATGGTAAAAAGAACACATTGACACCGGTGTGTCAGACCCACCATACTTGCTCCGGACACTGCGAGAGGGCTGTACAAGCAATGATCACACGCACGGCACAGCGGACACACCAGGAACCGCGGTGTTGGCCGTCGAATGGCGCTAGCTGCACAGCATTTGTGCACCGCCGCCGTCAGTGTCAGCCAGTTTGCCGTGGCATACGGAGCTCCATCGCAGTCTTTAACACTGGTAGCATGCCGCGACAGCGTGGACGTGAACCGTATGTGCAGTTGACGGACTTTGAGTTAGGGCGTATAGTGGGCATGCGGGAGGCCGGGTGGACGTACCGCCGAATTGCTCAACACGTGGGGCGTGAGGTCTCCACAGTACATCGATGTTGTCGCCAGCGGTCGGCGGAAGGTGCACGTGCCCGTCGACCTGGGACCGGACCGCAGCGACGCACGGATGCACGCCAAGACCGTAGGATCCTACGCAGTGCCGTAGGGGACCGCACCGCCACTTCCCAGCAAATTAGGGACACTGTTGCTCCTGGGGTATCGGCGAGGACCATTCGCAACCGTCTCCATGAAGCTGGGCTACGGTCCAGCACACCGTTAGGCCGTCTTCCGCTCACGCCCCAACATCGTGCAGCCCGCCTCCAGTGGTGTCGCGACAGGCGTGAATGGAGGGACGAATGGAGACGTGTCGTCTTCAGCGATGAGAGTCGCTTCTGCCTTGGTGCCAATGATGGTCGTATGCGTGTTTGGCGCCGTGCAGGTGAGCGCCACAATCAGGACTGCATACGACCGAGGCACACAGGGCCAACACCCGGCATCATGGTGTGGGGAGCGATCTCCTACACTGGCCGTACACCACTGGTGATCGTCGAGGGGACACTGAATAGTGCACGGTACATCCAAACCGTCATCGAACCCATCGTTCTACCATTCCTAGACCGGCAAGAGAACTTGCTGTTCCAACAGGACAATGCACGTCCGCATGTATCCCGTGCCACCCAACGTGCTCTAGAAGGTGTAAGTCAACTACCCCGGCCAGCAAGATCTCCGGATCTGTCTCCCATTGAGCATGTTTGGGACTGGATGAAGCGTCGTCTCACGCGGTCTGCACGTCCAGCACGAACGCTGGTCCCACTGAGGCGCCAGGTGGAAATGGCATGGCAAGCCGTTCCACAGGACTACATCCAGCATCTCTACGATCGTCTCCATGGGAGAATAGCAGCCTGCATTGCTGCGAAAGGTGGATATACACTGTACTAGTGCCGACATTGTGCATGCTCTGTTGCCTGTGTCTATGTGTCTGTGGTTCTGTCAGTGTGATCATGTGATGTATCTGACCCCAGGAATGTGTCAATAAAGTTTCCCCTTCCTGGGACAATGAATTCACGGTGTTCTTATTTCAATTTCCAGGAGTGTAGGAAAACCAGGCAGACAAGTATGTATACTGTCTCCGTTTCTTGTAAACTTGTTCAGTGAACATTTAATGAGAACTGCAGTTCTAAAAGATACGGAAACTGGAATTAGAACTGGGGACATTTAATCAAAACTTATACCAGGCAGTGAAAAAGATATGCTGGAGAAAATACGAAAATAAAGTGAAAAATTTGGCATAAAGCTGATTTGAAAGGAACAAAAAATTTGACAACAGGAATGAAGATTTAAGGTCTCTGAACCATTACCAGTACGGCCATGATTAATCAGTATCCTACCTATCCAGAATCTCACCTTTCTTAACGAGAGCTTGATTCCAGAACTCATACACTAGATCTATAGGCTATTCACGGAGGAAAAAGTACGGACCATTACGGAAAAGACGTTAGGCATATTCAGATTGTTCGAGAACAACATCGTCGGAATGTTATTACTATCAGTGTTTTAACTGGTAGCAACTTTTATCTTCCACCTACCCTTGAGGCATAAAGCTACTAGTCCTTCAGACCTACCATTGCATCTGATCCTCTTGGAATGGCTTGACGCCATACGTACAGTAACAATTAGACTTGTCAGATTATAGTCATTAGGAGTTGAAACTATATTTTAAGGAACGGAGTGGTAATGATCAGTAAATCCACTCCCGTGTGTTGTTACGCAATATTTGCTAAATGTAAACCTTTTGTAAACATGGTGTATATATTTGAAGTTGTCCTGAGCTGACATCAACCGAAAATTCGGGGCGAATTTCTTGAAGAAGGGAAGACTTGCACAGCAACCCTGTTTCCGGGTTCATAATAGATTTTCGAAGCTACTGCTCGACATAGACGGTAAAAGAACTAAGTCCATCTCGGACCGCATGTGACAACTGTAATCTAGAGTACTCGAAGAGTGCCAGCATGCAAAAGCAGGGCAACACTCGTGCCTCATTGCTACGCAGTGAACAGAGCCATAACGAGGAGCGCAAACGGTGCTATATGACGGCACTCAGGACGCCGTTCTGCAAACTCTACAATACGGATTAATAACATGCAACATCCGGTATCCGCCGCTCCAAGACGTGCTGGTACTGATGAGAAATGCAGAGGCATGAAAAACCGTCCGTACTTGTGACACGACGGTGTGACAAGATCACTGAAACCTTTGTTTACGCGAGAGCAGGCGGCCGCCTAATCTGCTACAGTGTCGTGATATCCTGCTTTAAATACCCCTGTTTCGGACTGCTCGTCTTCAGTGCGTCTGTTAATTCGTCTGCATCACCGTTCTCGACGGAATGACAGTTTCGCTAGTTACAGGTTAGCGCAGCTGCTTGCTACTTGTCTGCAGACTTCAGCTACAAGACTGCAACCTGCCGGCTGTGAGTGGACTTTGTGTCGTTTCACGCCGTCGCTCCTGATAGGTCGCATCCGTGATAGGAGATGCAGACCTACGGGGCCTCCCTCTGATAAAGGGCCTAGACTAGACTGACTGCAGGCTGCCATCTTCTGCTTGCTGGATGGGCGCCTGCGTGTTGCTTCCCAGGCTGTACGTGTACCACCTTCCTGGCTGTACGCTGTGTGCGCTGAGAGAAGCCAGGGCTTCCTCCTGCACGACAACCGCCATCCGGAAGATGCTGTGGGTACAGGTCTAAGCGCGGGTCCCTCTCCGAGAGTGTCGAGGCCTTCGAGTTCACCGCTGCGCGTTTCGCTGTCAGGCAGGATGTCTTACCCTCTGCAAAACTTCACAAACTGTTCGGGTGCATTTCTCGCCGTCGCCTGGACAAACAGACTGGTCTGTTTCCTGAGCACCGGGAAAGACAATATTCGTTATAGCAAACACGTTATTTATTTATTTATTCACATAATTTATGTCCACACTGGAATACTAAAATCAAACATTATACAACAGAGTCGACAATGAATAAGTTAAGATCTTAGCAGTCCACAGTTTCTTCCTTTCCCAAAACTTCTGGTGGCTCGTTCTTCAGCAGATATGACGTACTTCTGCGACGTTCTGTATGCCAGTCGTATTCATTTGTTCTTGAGCGGCAGCTTCTCTTCTCTATGTTCAATTCAATGTTTGGTAATGTTCAGTTCATTTAGATCCATATGTACACCCTTAAACTAGTTTTTTTTTTTGCCTTACTGCTCCAAAACTAATCAAAAAGTTGTTTCAGATGTCCAGTATTCGATGAGTAAGAAATGTGACTAAAATGCAACACTTCTTTTTCGCATGTTATCAACAATGAATTCACTTTCTTGGTAAACTACCGATTTTGACAAGAGTCTCCACTGACCATTAAGTTGGTCTTTTTATTAATGATCGTTCGGAATATTCTTCTGTCAACTTTCTTCAGTTTATCAGTTGTTGCTCGAGTGTTTAGTTTCAATAATGTTTCACTTGCATATGTTGCCTCCTGTTTAACGACGGGGGAATAACACCGAAGATAAGTATTTATCGAAAGAGATCGTTTTTTGTAAGTTGGTCGTGTAGTTATCTGTGCTCGTTGTAGCTTTAATGTTCTATTATCTAGTATCTATTGATAAAATTTTGTTCCAGAAAGTGCTTTTTGTCTGGCGCCTTCGGGCGCTAAGACTGAAACACCTCCCAAACCTCGGAGCTCAGTCTCCGACACACTGAAATGTCACCGCCTAACATCTCCAACCTCGATTGACCTTCTGACCTGAGGGGTGACTCTTACAATTATAATGAAATTATGCAAACAACAAGCAGCCGTAACTATGCAATCTGCATATATCTGTGGGTCTATGGTTCTCTAAAATTCACGTCATTTTAAAGACAATATACCGAAAGCGTTTTGCACGACACGACGCGGTCGAGAGAGCTATGCATCGAAAAGATTTTTTCTTAGATCAGATATCATTTTGGCTTTTGGATACGGTCTCATTAGGTACGTTTGAGGTGCAAAGCCTTCGTCGTCAACGATAACGTGCTGGATGGGACTACGTGTGCCATGCAGTAGCTTTGGAAGTAGAACTGTTTTTCCATCAATGTACTCTCGGAAGAAAGCTGAATTCTCAAAAATAGCACTTCACTGTGTAGTCCATAGCTTCCTATATAAGCTACCATAAACTTGTAGAGTGGGTTCACATTCTTGGGAGATTTCAATTTGGTGTTTTCCATATATGGTTCCGATACAATTCGGTAAACCCCATAACGCTGAAAAACCATACTCAGCTTTAGTTACACATACGTGTCGTTAGAAGAGACAAATTGATTGGCTGTAAGACATTCCATATTTCTCGACAAATTTTTCTGACTATCTTGGAAAAAGTTGAACGTCCCAGGGCCGCGCGGTTAAGAGCGCCGTGTCACAGATTGCACGGCCACTCCCTCCAAGGTGCGAGTCCTCCCTCTGGCATGGGTGTGTGTATTGTTCATAGCATCAGTTGTCCGCAGCTCGTGGTCTTGCGGTAGCGTTCTGGCTTCCCGCACACGGGGTCCCGGGTTCGATTCCCGGCGGGGTCAAGGATTTTTCTCTGCCTCGTGATGACTGGGTGTTGTGTGTTCCTCATCATTTCATTATCATTGACTCGCAAGTCGCTGAAGTGGCGTCAACTAAAAAGGACTTGCAATACGGCGGCTGAACTTCCCCGCATGGGGCCTCCCGGCCAACAATGCCATACGATCATTTCATTTCATAGCATCAGTTAGTTTAAGTAGTGTGTAAGTTCAGGGACTGATGACCTCAGCAGTTTGGTCCCTCAGGAATTCACACACATTTGAACGTCGCAGGCGAAAAGAAAAAGCGATGGTCTGGAGACTGTCGCCTGTAGCCAAATACCTGGAAAAATACTGAAAATTACAATCTACTATACATATGAAAGAAAAAGGGAGAAATAGTTGAAAAACAAAGCTACATACGCAGGTACACATCTAAATACAAAATGAGCCTCAGTAAATTGTAAAATCTGTGTATTCACCAGCATCCATCCACTTTTTAAAATTTCTCTTATTATTATTTTACATTATCACTTCTGACTCATACAGTTCTTTAATAATAGTAATCATATAATTTACATTCAAAATTGGTATAGGTGATGCAGCCAAAACAAAGTGGAAAAAAATTAATTTTATGGGAAAGTTATTTCAGCTACAAGAAAAGGTTAAAAGGTGAACAAGTGACCATGGAGTGGACACATGCACTTTTTGGACGATATCCTTCGAATGAATTCCACGATAAGCAATATACCGCATTGCTTGATAACGACACTCCTTAACCTCAGAGTGAAAGTGAGGAATACGAAACACAAGTAGCTCCAGCCCTTTCACAAATTCCACCGCCACCTACAAAGGAAAAAAAAAAAAAAAAAAAAAACGAAAGCTGAATCCACAGCCCAAGACGATCCATTCGATAAGACTGCAGTTAACAAATTCATTGACTGTTTGCAAAGCAAGCCTGCTAAACATTAGTTTTACGGCACACATCACTTGTTCTTCAGTTATGCTGCTACGTTCAGAAAATTCCAGCCAACAACATAAGTAATGCTGAAGATAGAACTAGCTACACTCTTCGCAAGAACAGAAATGAGAGAGCTTAGAACACCATTATTCTCACCTGGGCTATCCACACTCCACTCGCGACTGCACGCAGATAATAATTCTTCCCATTCCTCTACTACTAATAATACGGCGTTTGGTTTAGGAGATGAATCCCCAGTTTATCAGAGCATGAAACCCACTGGGTCATCTACGAATGATTCCTATGAAAATGCGCCCACTCACAGATTAAATAAAAATGTTTGTAAATGATAAAATTGTTCAAATGGCTGTGAGCACTATGGGACTTAACTTCGGAGGTCATCAGTCCCCTAGAACTAAGAACTACTTAAACATAACCAACCTAAGGACATCACTCACATCCATGCCCGAGGCAGGATTCGAACCTGCGACCGTACCAGTTGCGCGTTTCCAGACTGTAGCGCCTAGACTGGGTGCTGTGTGCTGTCCTTAAGTTAGTTAGGTTTAAGTAGTTCTAAGTTCTAGGGGACTGATGACCATAGATGTTAAGTCCCATAGTGCTCAGAGCCATTTGAACCAATTTGTAGCGCCTAGAACCGCTCGGCCACCCCGGCCGGCTGTTTGTAATGTACAGTCGAAGACAAAAAAACGACGCACCACAAAGGAATTATCCGAATTGGACAGAAATCGGCAGAACTGATGTACACGCTTACAAGGGGAGACCGCCAATTGTGAAATTCAGATTCGATTCATACTGCGCATAATAAAAGCTCATGGCCAGAGGTGTAATGTGGCAAAGCACCAAGATGCACTTCTCAGCCGTTGTGGAGAAAATCGACAGTTAAAAGAAACCGTTGCCGTGAAATACTCTCTACGTTTAATAGTTTTCTACAGCGTCATGGCGCAACGGTAAGCGCTCGGGTTCGTAATCCGAAGGTCGCCGGATCGAATCTCGCGCCATGCAACCTTTTTTTTTAGTATTTGTTTTTTGTAATTAAAATATATATATATATAATTCTCGGCAATCAGTTGCAACAATAATGCATATAATAAGTTGTTGAAAGTCGTTTGTCGTGGAAAAACTGGCGACTTCGAACATCATTATGTTTTCCGCAAACAAAGTTGTATTTCACAAATGTTATTCAAAAATGGCTCTGAGCACTATGGGACTCAACTGCTGTGGTCATCAGTCCCCTAGAACTTAGAACTACTTAAACCGAACTAACCTAAGGACATCACACACACCCATGCCCCAGGCAGGATTCGAACCTGCGACCGTAGCAGTCCCGCGGTTCCGGACTGCGCGCCTAGAACCACGAGACCACCGCGGCCGGCCACAAATGTTATTGTCTTCATTATGTTAACCACGTATAGTTAACGGAAGACGTAGAAACGGTATTCCGAAACGAATACGTATAGCGTAAGTCAAACGTTCGAATTAGAATAGGGACCCCACGAACACAAATTTGCTGCGGCAGGTATGAAATATAAACTCCGTTACTCGCTCGTTACACTTGAAGGACAGATGTTGAATGGGCCGAAACGAGCCGCCGCATAACAGCGTAGTTGCTTGCTAACATCGAAAGAAGGTAGATGCGGTCCCTAGCGCAACTTATAACATCGTCGAAAATCAGTGCGGACGGGAGAGCTTTGGTACACCCTGTTAAACAAACGGAAAAATGGAGGCGGTACAATTGGAGAGCGATCCGCCTTCACCAACATGCATAAGCAATTCATTAATAGTTATATATAGAAAGTGCAAAATGGCTAAGCAGGGATGGCTAGAGGACAAATGTAAGGATGTAGAGGCTTGTCTCACTAGGGGTAAGATAGATACTGCCTACAGGAAAATTAAAGAGACCTTTGGAGAGAAGAGAACCACTTGTATGAATATCAAGAGCTCAGATGGCAACCCAGTTCTAAGCAAAGAAGGGAAGGCAGAAAGGTGGAAGGAGTATATAGAGGGTTTATACAAGGGCGATGTTCTTGAGGACAATATTATGGAAATGGAAGAGGATGTAGATGAAGATGAAATGGGAGATAAGATACTGCGTGAAGAGTTTGACAGAGCACTGAAAGACCTGAGTCGAAACAAGGCCCCGGGAGTAGACAACATTCCATTAGAACTACTGATGGCCTTGGGGGAGCCAGTCATGACAAAACTCTACCATCTGGTGAGCAAGATGTATGAGACAGGCGAAATACCCACAGACTTCAAGAAGAATATAATAATTCCAATACCAAAGAAAGCAGGTGTTGACAGATGTGAAAATTACCGAACTATCAGTTTAATAAGTCACAGCTGCAAAATACTAACGCGAATTCTTTACAGACGAATGGAAAAACTGGTAGAAGCGGACCTCGGGGAAGATCAGTTTGGATTCCGTAGAAATGTTGGAACACATGAGGCAATACTGACCTTACGACTTATCTTAGTAGAAAGATTAAGAAAAGGCAAACCTACGTTTCTAGCATTTGTAGACTTAGAGAAAGCTTTTGACAACGTTAACTGGAATACTCTCTTTCAAATTCTGAAGGTGGCAGGGGTAAAATACAGGGAGCGAAAGGCTATTTACAATTTGTACAGAAACCAGATGGCAGTTATAAGAGTCAAGGGGCATGAAAGGGAAGCAGTGGTTGGGAAAGGAGTGAGACAGGGTTGTAGCCTCTCCCCGATGTTATTCAATCTGTATATTGAGCAAGCAGTAAAGGAAACAAAAGAAAAATTCGGAGTAGGTATTAAAATTCATGGAGAAGAAGTAAAAACTTTGACGTTCGCCGATGACATTGTAATTCTGTCAGAGACAGCAAAGGCCTTGGAAGAGCAGTTGAACGGAATGGACAGTGTCTTGAAAGGAGGATATAAGATGAACATCAACAAAAGCAAAACGAGGATAATGGAATGTAGTCAAATTAAATCGGGTGATGTTGAGGGGATTAGATTAGGAAATGAGACACTTAAAGTAGTAAAGGAGTTTTTCTATTTAGGGAGTAAAATAACTGATGATGGTCGAAGTAGAGAGCATATAAAATGTAGACTGGCAATGGCAAGGAAATCGTTTCTGAAGAAGAGAAATTTTTTAACATCGAGTATAGATTTAAGTGTCAGGAAGTCGTTTCTGAAAGTATTTGTAAGGAGTGTAGCCATGTATGGAAGTGAAACATGGACGATAACCAGTTTGGACAAGAAGAGAATAGAAGCTTTCGAAATGTGGTGCTACAGAAGAATGCTGAAGATAAGGTGGGTAGATCACGTAACTAATGAGGAGGTATTGAATAGGATTGGGGAGAAGAGAAGTTTGTGGCACAACTTGACTAGAAGAAGGGATCGGTTGGTAGGACATGTTTTGAGGCATCAAGGGATCACAAATTTAGCATTGGAGGGCAGCGTGGAGGGTAAAAATCGTAGAGGGAGACCAAGAGATCAATACACTAAGCAGATTCAGAAGGATGTAGGTTGCAGTAGGTACTGGGAGATGAAGAAGCTTGCACAGGATAGAGTAGCATGGAGAGCTGCATCAAACCAGTCTCAAACTGATGATTACAATTTCAGAAAAATAGGATGATTTATTCAAGAGAAAGAGCTTCACAAACTGAGCAAATCAGTAATGTATTGGACCGCCTCTGGCTCTTATGCAAGCAGCTATTCTGTCTGGCATTGATTAAAAGAGTGTATGATTTTCTTCTTACCTGTAATTCAGTAACTGCAGGATATTTCCACAAAGATAAAAAGTCAGTCGTCAGCTGCACAAGAAAATCTTTATTTGGTTCACTGGCAAGCCAACGTCAAAATAATAATCGGACGGTAGTCTCCTTCAAAGGATTGGCAAAAAAATACATATATGTAAAGCAAGTGTTTTGAAAACAAATGTACAAAGATTGAGCGGCAGAAATAAAACAGGTTTGCTCACTCATTTCTTACATAGTTTAATTCTTAATTTCTTTGCGTGTTTTTGGTACTTGCATTGTTTGATACATAAATTTCGGGCGTATTATAGTATTTGAGAGTTGTAGCATCGCTTTTTAGTACCTGAATAGTGTAAATTCGCGTAGTCGTTTGTCTTTTGTTTTTGTTTTGAACGGCCAGTGTCGGTTGGTCAGTCAGTGTGCTCCCTGCCGCCGTTGGATAAGCAGCTGCAGCAGCAAGTCGTATACTCCTAGCTCACTCATTTCTTACATAGTCTAATTCTTAATTTCTTTGAGTGTTTTTGGTACTTGCATTGTTTGATACATAAATTTCGGGCGTATTATAGTATTTGCGAGTTGTAGCATCGCGTTTTAGTACCTGAATAGTGTAAAATCGCGTAGTCTCCTTCCGCTGCCGAGCAGTGTGTCAGCAGTGCGTTAGTAGCAGCATTACTGCATTTACTAGGCAATCTTGTATTTTAATAACCGTTTAAATTTTGTCGATTTGTTTGCGCTCTCTGTAGATTAGTTCAGACGTTCTTTGCAAAACAGTTTTTAGCATGGATAGGGACTGCAACTGCTGTGTTCGGATGCAGGCTGAGTTGGCATCCCTTCGCTCCCAGCTTCAGGCAGTGTTGGCTTCGGTCACACAGCTTGAGGCTGTTGCCAATGGGCATCACTGTGGGGGTCCGGATGGGGGTTTGTCGGGGACGGCCAGCTCGTCCCACGCATCCCCCGATCGGACTAAGACTGTGGTTGCCCGGGATACTGCCCGCATTGAGGCTGATCCCTCACCTGTGGTAGAGTGGGAAGTAGTCTCAAGGTGTGGCAGGGGGCGAAAGACATTCCGGAGGGCTGAACGGAAGGCCTCTCCAGTTTGTCTGACGAACCGGTTTCAGGTTCTGTCTCAGGCTGATACTGATCTTCGGCCTGACATGGCTGCTTGTCCTGTTCCAGAGGTTGCCCCTCAGTCTGCAAGATCCGGGCGGTCGCAGAGGGTGGGCTTACTGGTAATTGGGAGCTCCAACGTCAGGCGCGTAATGGGGCCCCTTAGAGAAATGGCAGCAAGAGAGGGGAAGAAAACCAATGTGCACTCCGTGTGCATACCGGGGGGAGTCATTCCAGATGTGGAAAGGGTCCTTCCGGATGCCATGAAGGGTACAGGGTGCACCCATCTGCAGGTGGTCGCTCATGTCGGCACCAATGATGTGTGTCGCTATGGATCGGAGGAAATCCTCTCTGGCTTCCGACGGCTATTTGATTTGGTGAAGACTGCCAGTCTCGCTAGCGGGATGAAAGCAGAGCTCACCATCTGCAGCATCGTCGACAGGACTGACTGCGGACCTTTGGTACAGAGCCGAGTGGAGGGTCTGAATCAGAGGCTGAGACGGTTCTGCGACCATGTGGGCTGCAGATTCCTCGACTTGCGCCATAGGGTGGTGGGGTTTCGGGTTCCGCTGGATAGGTCAGGAGTCCACTACACGCAGCAAGCGGCTACACGGGTAGCAGGGGTTGTGTGGCGTGGACTGGGCGGTTTTTTAGGTTAGATGGCCTCGGGCAAGTACAGAAAGGGCAACAGCCTCAAAGGGTGCGGAGCAAAGTCAGGACATGCGGGGACCAAGCAGCAATCGGGATTGTAATTGTAAACTGTCGAAGCTGCGTTGGTAAAGTACCGGAACTTCAAGCGCTGATAGAAAGCACCGAAGCTGAAATCGTTATAGGTACAGAGAGCTGGCTTAAGCCAGAGATAAATTCTGCCGAAATTTTTACAGAGGTACAGACGGTGTTTAGGAAGGATAGATTGCATGCAACCGGTGGTGGAGTGTTTGTCGCTGTTAGTAGTAGTTTATCCTGTAGTGAAGTAGAAGTGGATAGTTCCTGTGAATTATTATGGGTGGAGGTTACACTCAACAACCGAGCTGGGTTAATAATTGGCTCCTTTTACCGACCTCCCGACTCAGCAGCGTTAGTGGCAGAACAACTGAGAGAAAATTTGGAATACATTTCGCATAAATTTCCTCAGCATGTTATAGTCTTAGGTGGAGATTTCAATTTACCAGATATAGACTGGGACACTCAGATGTTTAGGACGGGTGGTAGGGACAGAGCATCGAGTGACATTATACTGAGTGCACTATCCGAAAATTACCTCGAGCAATTAAACAGAGAACCGACTCGTGGAGATAACATCTTGGACCAAATGATAACAAACAGACCCGAACTTTTCGACTCTGTAAGTGCAGAACAGGGAATCAGTGATCATAAGGCCGTTGTAGCATCCCTGAATATGGAAGTTAATAGGAATATAAAAAAAGGGAGGAAGGTTTATCTGTTTAGCAAGAGTAATAGAAGGCAGACTTCAGACCACCTAACAGATCAAAACGAAAATTTCTGTTCCGACACTGACAATGTTGAGTGTTTATGGAAAAAGTTCAAGGCAATCGTAAAATGCGTTTTAGACAGGTACGTGCCGAGTAAAACTGTGAGGGACGGGAAAAACCCACCTTGGTACAACAACAAAGTTAGGAAACTACTGCGAAAGCAAAGAGAGCTTCACTCCAAGTTTAAACGCAGCCAAAACCTCTCAGACAAACAGAAGCTAAGCGATGTCAAAGTTAGCGTAAGGAGGGCTATGCGAGAAGCGTTCAGTGAATTCGAAAGTAAAATTCTATGTACAGACTTGACAGAAAATCCTAGGAAGTTCTGGTCTTACGTTAAATCAGTAAGTGGCTCGAAACAGCATATCCAGACACTCCGGGATGATGATGGCATTGAAACAGAGGATGACACGCATAAAGCTGAAATACTAAACACCTTTTTCCAAAGCTGTTTCACAGAGGAAGACCGCACTGCAGTTCCTTCTCTAAATCCTCGCACAAACGAAAAAATGGCTGACATCGAAATAAGTGTCCAAGGAATAGAAAAGCAACTGGAATCACTCAACAGAGGAAAGTCCACTGGACCTGACGGGATACCAATTCGATTCTACACAGAGTACGCGAAAGAACTTGCCCCCCTTCTAACAGCCGTGTACCGCAAGTCTCTAGAGGAACGGAGGGTTCCAAATGATTGGAAAAGAGCACAGGTAGTCCCAGTCTTCAAGAAGGGTCGTCGAGCAGATGCGCAAAACTATAGACCTATATCTCTGACGTCGATCTGTTGTAGAATTTTAGAACATGTTTTTTGCTCGAGTATCATGTCGTTTTTGGAAACCCAGAATCTACTATGTAGGAATCAACATGGATTCCGGAAACAGCGATCGTGTGAGACCCAACTCGCGTTATTTGTTCATGAGACACAGAAAATATTAGATACAGGCTCCCAGGTAGATGCTATTTTTCTTGACTTCCGGAAGGCGTTCGATACAGTTCCGCACTGTCGCCTGATAAACAAAGTAAGAGCCTACGGAATATCAGACCAGCTGTGTGGCTGGATTGAAGATTTTTTAGCAAACAGAACACAGCATGTTGTTATCAGTGGAGAGACGTCTACAGACGTTAAGGTAACCTCTGGCGTGCCACAGGGGAGTGTTATGGGACCATTGCTTTTCACAATATATATAAATGACCTAGTAGATAGTGTCGGAAGTTCCATGCGGCTTTTCGCGGATGATGCTGTAGTATACAGAGAAGTTGCAGCATTAGAAAATTGTAGCGAAATGCAGGAAGATCTGCAGCGGATAGGCACTTGGTGCAGGGAGTGGCAACTGTCCCTTAACATAGACAAATGTAATGTATTGCGAATACATATAAAGAAGGATCCTTTATTGTATGATTATATGATAGCGGAACAAACACTGATAGCAGTTACTTCTGTAAAATATCTGGGAGTATGCGTGCGGAACGATTTGAAGTGGAATGATCATATAAAATTAATTGTTGGTAAGGCGGGTACCAGGTTGAGATTCATTGGGAGAGTGCTTAGAAAATGTAGTCCAGCAACAAAGGAGGTGGCTTACAAAACACTCGTTCGACCTATACTTGAGTATTGCTCATCAGTGTGGGATCCGTACCAGATCGGGTTGACGGAGGAGATAGAGAAGATCCAAAGAAGAGCGGCGCGTTTCGTCACAGGGTTATTTGGTAACCGTGATAGCGTTACGGAGATGTTTAATAAACTCAAGTGGCAGACTCTGCAAGAGAGGCGCTCTGCATCGCGGTGTAGCTTGCTCGCCAGGTTTCGAGAGGATGCGTTTCTGGATGACGTATCGAGTATATTGCTTCCCTCTACTTATACCTCCCGAGGAGATCACGAATGTAAAATTAGAGAGATTAGAGCGCGCACGGAGGCTTTCAGACAGTCGTTCTTCGCGCGAACCATACGCGACTGGAACAGGAAAGGGAGGTAATGACAGTGGCACGTAAAGTGCCCTCCGCCACACACCGTTGGGTGGCTTGCGGAGTATGAATGTAGATGTAGATGTAGAAGCCACATACCTTTGCTACAGAATAAATAAAACAGAGTGACAACTCTAAAAATATATGATACTCACGAAGTTTCACATCGTACATACCATATCCGAGAAAAGTCAACCGCCAAACTGTTGGCAAGAAGGGCATTGAACTCTTCTGTATAGAAAGTGGGAGCGCTAGTGTATATACAAACAGTATTAAATTCTGCGACAGCTGAAGCTCAAGTACGCATTAAACCTTATAAAACCATATAAAATTATTGACAAAAGACAGTAAACAATGGACCAGGTCTTAAGAAAAAAGAGATACCAGAAAAAAGCATCATTATTGTGGAAGGTGATAAACGAAGGAAAGTAAACTCTTGAAATTTTATTATCATTTTATGGTAGCGTCATGGGCCACTGGAACAGAGGCGATACGTTGAAATGTTCATTGACCTGCAGCCGCTGGAAACACAAGTAAGTGAGCCGCAGTCCGCCTTCGATATCAGGGAGTGGACGCTGCCAAGTCGAAGGCGTGCGAGGGGCCCCAGAGCGTGTTTACAAGTTAACTTGCTGTGTGGAAACGTGCCTGTGACGTAACTAGATGTTACGTAAAACCTGGTGTGCGGGATCTAATAATCTTTGGTAGACGTTTAAGAACTGGTCATCTGACAGTTATACTTTAAAAATAAGTGGTATTTCGTGGTTATACCAAGAAAACATCGTCAGAATGTAAAAAAAAAAATCTGTTACACGAGCACTGTGGTGATGGCGGTGCTGAGACAAATATTTTGTGCAGGTTGCATACATTCAGAGGCAAGCATACATACAGGGCCAGACTTGATTGATTTATGAACACCACCCCCTCCTCTCAACCTACTGTTCTGTTAATTGATTTATGACCCCCTACAGAGAATCTGTCCTGAGAAACCCTAAGCCGGCCGGAGTGGCCGTGCGGTTCTAGGCGCTACAGTCTGGAACCGAGCGACCGCTATGGTCGCAGGTTCGAATCCTGCCTCGGGCATGGATGTGTGTGATGTCCTTAGGTTAGTTAGGTTTAATTAGTTCTAAGTTCTAGGCGACTGATGACCTTAGAAGTTAAGTCGCATAGTGCTCAGAGCCATTTGAACCATACCCTACCCCATCCCTCCCCCTCCCCTTCCACCTTCGCCACCCCTCTAGGAAAATCCCTCGCCAATACAAGCACACCTTTGATATCAAATTAATTGACTAATTAATTAAATCGCTAGATTAATTTGCCACTTCCCCTCTGGTACATCCATCACCCCCACCCTCTCGCCCCTCCCCTCCCCCATCGGAAAATTGGCGGGAAAAGGACTCACTCTATGCCGGAGAGGAAGGATCTCGTGACAGGAAAATCAGAATATGCCAATTACATAGCAAAGGATATACTATTTATTTATAAAATTTAATTCGCAGCGGTTGGACGTCTCTTTTATTTGGTGGGAGAAGGTCATCGTTCTCTGCTGTTTTGGGAGATGCAGATCTTGTTAAATACATCGAAAAGAATTAATTAAATAGATTGCTTTTTTGTCTAATCGCGCAAGGAATAGCGTCACGAAATTGACATCAGCATAACTCACCACACATGGTTACACTGTTAAAAATCTTCCGATTGCCTCTTCGCACCAACCACATGGCAGATGTGCTGGTTACGTTGTGTATCCCCACACGTGCAAGTTGGGAGAGAGGCCTGCAAACAGGGCCGGCTCATACGGTGCACAGATCGGAAGTCGCACTAATCCCTAAAGCATCAGGTGGCGGCAACACTGTGATATTTCTACCAGAGAAATTCCTGTCAAAACACATACTATCTCTCTCTCTCTCTCTCTCCCCCCCCCCCTCTCTCTCTCTGTCTCTCTCTCTCTCTCTCTCTCTCCCTCTCTGAAGTGATCAGTTGCTGTCGCGTGACCCTGCTGTGTCACACGTGCCATCTGTCGCGGCCAGACCGAACCAAAAACAAAACGGCGTTTACCCGGGAACCCCCAAACCTTCCCATGCTGGATACCGGCGCACAAGAGAACTCCTTCCAGGGCAGATGTGTGACTGGTAATCGATCCAGAAACACTGTTGAAGTCAAGAAATTGATTGACTAATTAATTTCCAGTCACATGATCATGATTTAGAGGATATAAGGCAGACGCGGTAACTCAACAGTCTCAGTCGTAGTCTCTGGAAGAAGAACCATGAAGTGTAAACAACAGCCGAGATCCTCATCTGCCTCTCCATCTCAGAAAATGCTGAAAAGTAAGTACTCATGCATGTCGTTGATTACCGCATGTACCATTTCCTCCTCTTCTTTCTCAAGTTTCCTTTCTTCATTCACGTCATTGTCTGTGGATGCTTATTGTTTCTTCTTCTTTGTCCAGCAGCTTCTGGTGTGTCTGGACCAGCAGCAACTACCATTGGTTCATCAGGACCTGGAATTCTACGAGTGTCCTGCTCTGCATCGAAAAGACAAAGAAGAAGATGTATGAAAATAGTGTTGTGTTGGCTTAAGAAAATGTAAACTTACTTGCAAGTTGGATGAGAAATAAATTAAGTTTTACTTCACGATGTGGATATGATTTATCTTCACCCTATTTTCATTTTGATAGTACACAGTTTTGCCCAGATACTGTATCTGTGATTTTCTTCGAGCACAGGAGATATAATTTTAGACATGTTTGCTATATGTCTTTGGAAGAGGACACAGTGACATGCCTCCTGCTCAAATAAGCCAATATGTACAGCACGATAGGCGTAATCCCATGCAGCCATTCTATATGTTTTGTTATCTTCAATCATAAACTTCAAACCTTAATAGCACTGATCTTCAGAAAAACTAATGTCATTTGTGTCCTGCACATACACAACGCAATAGGGGTAGGAGTTTTTGTAAATAATGACAACAAAGACATATGATAAAGAATTTTTTCATTTATTCAATACACGCAGATACAATTTGATTTTTGAGATACAGTTCAGTTCTTGGGATACAGTTCAGCTCTTGAGGTACATATTAGTTCTTGAGGTACAGTTCAGTTCTTGACGTTGATATTTCAGTGCAGAGATACTCCCAATTTACATGCTATCACTAATAACTAGGAAAAAAAAGAACCTCCCAACAGTGACACTGGTTGAGAATATTTTTACAATTTTTTCCAGTAGCACTGCATGTGGATAGTTACAATATTCACAAATCTACAATAAAAATACAATAGTTCTGGTGGACTGTCTGCTACATATGATCAGTCTTGGACAGTGGCAGGTGAACCTTCAAAAATATTCTATTTACACATGCTGCATAGATATAATCACATGTGTGTACACAGTACACATACATTGTGTATGAATAAATAAATACTTAGGTAACATATATTTGTTTATGCCTTTTTACATTTTAAATTTTTTAACTTTTTTTACTTTTATCATAAAACACACACACACATACAAATGTGTGCATACAGCACACATTCCTCACATACATAAATAAACAGTTATTTACATGACTCTCTCTCTCTCTCTCTCTCTCTCTCTCTCTCACACACACACACACACACGCACACACACTCATTCTCTCCCTCTAACTCAATAAGTCCCGCACCCCATCTCTCACTACAAGTGAATAGTGTGAGTACAGGAGAGTTTCAACCCCGTCATCACAAATGACCCTTTTATCGTCATGAGGCGACAGGTCAGTTTTAGACTGCAGCAAGTGTACACCTTGTGTCCGCTCTATCGAATACTAGTTTGTGATACCACATGTGGCACCTATGGTGCTGTACAACGAACACCACTGTACAGGCACTGAAAACAGCCTTCGATAGAAAGGGCTCTCAATGCCACACAATGCACATCCTTCATCCACCTCTGGGTGGCACCTTCCAGTGTGCAGTTTTTGGTAGCAGACCTACAAATTCCACAATTAGCAAATCATTCGCCTCGTCTTTTATAAGGCAGATAACCTTCTTGGTCTGAGGAACAATATCATAAGGATTATCGGCTGTGTATGAGTACATGTCGAATTTATTACCGGGGTATCTCATTACTTCATATGAATCACAGTTCTTCACCCAGTAGATGAAGCTATCTGTATGCATATAAAGTTATTTAGAATCTGTCAAATGAATTTTTGCGAACTCAAAATGAAATCGGTACATGTAAAGTTTGGATAGGTCTAGCATGCACATCACCAAATGAATATGTTTCTTAAACTCTACTGCAGTCTTCGCCATCCCCACAGCAATAAAGTTCTCACTGAATGTTCTGATCCACTTAAAATTTGGTCTGGCAATGTATTTTCTTACGCCACAACACCCATTCTATACGCTTCTAATAAAAATTTCACACAGTTTTCTCAAATTATCCATCGTTTTGACGAAAATTGTCTTATTCGTTAATTTATAAAAAACTTTCTCAAAGTCACGCATCATGGAAGCTCTCTGTCTCATATTCAGACCAAGATACTCCTTCAGCCAGGGGGACTGCTTAAAGGAGATAGCCCGGGTGATTCTAACCAGCTGCATCCCCACGGTGAGACACTGTTGGAGATTATGATAATGAATAATATATCTCCGCTTATTCCCCAGTGTTGTTATCTGGTTTGGGTGAAGCCTCCATACAGCAAAATTTGCTCTGGACGCAGTGGTAAATCGGCGTGTACATCATGCAAACTAATATGGTATGTGAGTTCTGCCTCCACCGCGTACCACACATCAGAATCAGCCACCATACCTTCGATCTTCCCATCTAATACCTTGCATTGGGTTCAGGCACCCATCGAAACTCACCAATTGGTAATGAGTGTTGTATGGCGTGCCTGTAGAAGTTATTTACATCCAGGTACATAATGTAACTCGAATCAAGGGATGCACTGAACCTGTCACCCATTTGTGGACTATTTGCTTTGATGTGCCTATGGATGCATTGGCAAAGTCCCCCATGGATCCTTTGCTCAAAGAAAAGATGAATTCCCGCCAGACATTCACAGCATGCTCATACTCTGCATCCGCTATCGCATCGCCTCTAAGGTAGCTGGAGAATGCAGTTATGTCAGGTAGCCCAGTTTTGTTGAGTTTTGTCATACTGTCCAGATACTCGTATGGGGAAAACCCCTTCCTAGTCACAAGCTGGAACATTTCCTCATCAGGAAACGCAGCTCAAGTGATTGCATATCCTCCCAAGTTAGAGTTCCAACGAGCTTAATGTAGCAAGTCAAGGAAGCGGAGCGTGACTCTTGGCACCATTCGTTTGAAGAGTGAAATATATATCTCATCGTTCTCAGGCAGGACACTGGCCTGATTATTCTCCATGCTGAAATCAGCCAAGTGCTCATAAAGAAAGTGAGCATCATACCTGCTTAAATTATGGAAAAACGGGTATGTGTCTTGGTAACTGGTACTTTGAATTGCACATATTGTGAGCTGCACCATAGAACTTATTGTAAGATGAGAGTGGACGTCACAAGGGATTTCCGCGCTTCTGTGTAACGGCACCCCACAAATATGACAGTCAATCACGTTATTGTACTAATCTTCATTCTCCTTCGATTTGGTCATGGGAACGTTATCACTGTAAAGCTTATCAGCCTCCCATGAAAGTTTACCAAGCTCAATGAGAAGCCAAACCATAGGCTTATCCCAGACATAAGATGTGCATCACTAAAGACTCGAATCATAGAACGATAGAATTTGGTACGCTGCCGCACACAGGATATGTTTTTCTGTGAGGGCAGTATGTGAGGCTGTGGAGTCAAATTCGCAGTGAGTCACAGGAGCAAGGAGGCAATCAAAGACGGCATACACCACGAATTGACATTGGTCCTGATGGTTAGCATTTTAAAACTTTGTGAATTTGTTTTCCTCAGTAGGCATAACAACAAGTACCAGGTCCCTGGAAGTGCAATCTACTAGATGCGCTGCTAGTAAATTGTCTGAGGAAAAGTAATTTATTCACCTTAAGTAAATACGCTTTTTTATATTCATATTTACTCAATTGAGAGAATATAAGTTGGTACACGTCTTTGATCCAAACTTAATGATAATTGCCTTTCTCATTATTTTTTTCATCCAAGAATAGGAGCATGTTTCCGTACACCATACTCTCACTGGTAAATTTTACGTAATGGAGGGGTGAAACGACTATATGCTCGTTCTGTTCATCTGAGTTTGCTTTCCCCCAGGTCATAATACATGAACCAATATTCCAGTATTCTGAGCCTCAAATTTAGGTATGTGCTGGATCTTGATGAGGAACTCAGTACCATCAAGGTTATAACACTTATTAATGTCAAGGTGTCTTCCATACTGAGATATGCACTCTGGATGTACCTAATAATTACTTTCTGAAGCCAGAACTGACCATGTGAAAGAAGGCTGATCCGTTTCATTTTTGAAATTAATTCATGCTTTCTTGTCTACTATATCTTTAGGTGGCTCTGTATAGCTAGATTCTCCATTTACTGGATCAAAGACTTGTGTTTGGATGTCCAGGTGTAGTATCTGGCTGTGTGTTTAGCTGATCCTCTAACTTCCATCTCAGAAAACAGGGCGAGTATAGCTCTCAAGGTGGGTTCACGAAACCGCTCAGTGATCGGTGTCCTCCGCGTTATCACGCCGTCCCCCCCCCCCCTCCCCCTACACAGATAATGAAGACTCGTCTCTTGAACGCCATAGGCAATTTTAGTGGGGCTGCGACAGTTAGATGCACAGCACCGCACTGCATTGTAGATGGGATATCTCAAATCATTAACAGCCATGAGGAACTTCGTTTCCATGACAGGAAGGCATGCTCTTAGAAACCGAACAGGGTCACAGTGGCCTCCTGCTGGATTCTTGATTCTAGTGAATGAGATTCGTTCCTCAAAGACACCTGCAATCATTGAGTATTCTAACTGCGGTGTGGTTTCACTGATCTGATGTCATTTACTAAAAGGATGGGAGAGGGATCTGCTGCAAGCCACAAGATTACTACAACTAATACTACTACAGCTAGATGATGAAGCTGCTTGTGGTGAGATGTTGAGGGGTATGTGCCATACCTTGCAAGAACAGTGAGGATGAGTAGGTGGAGGTAGAGGAGATGCTGCAGTATCAGGCCAGTGCGAGCAGCCTGTCTGCATCTGCTGCCACTGCTGCTGCTGCTGCTGAAGCCCTGGCCTGCTTGCTGGGGGGAGGGTTACCCATGGATGCCAAGGCAGTGGTGCCAAGGCAGTGGTGGCAGCGGGTATGGCAGCTGCAGTGGCGGTGGCTTCCTGTGTGGTGACTAGCGGCACCCTTACCAGCAAGGCATGCCTCTCCAGGTCCCAGTTTGGTGAAGGTGGGCCACTGATACGTCATCGTATATTGAGGAAATTGTTCTCCTAATGCAGCTGCTGTAAAAGAGAGAGAAAACAACAAAAATTAAGTACAAAGTTCCAGACATCGCCAGCTGCTGCTACTACAAGGAAAGAAGGAACACACATTATTATTATTTGTAAGTAGAGTGAGTACATGTGCATGAATTACTTATTTTGCTCTAGCTCCTTGTCATCTCCCTCAGGTCATCCAACACCTCCTCATGTCGATGAAGGTCACTCTCCATCTCCTCTACCCACTGTGGCATTTCGTCCTCCAGTGAACTGGGGAAGAGGCACCTGACCATCTCATTGATATCACCTAAAAACACATATAAATTCTTTTAATAATAAAAACATATAAACTCGTAAAAAACTATGAGATTTTCTGTTTTTTTTTTCAGAATATGCACTTACAGGAGATCCGCCATGGCTTCTACTTATCTTCAACACTTATCTTACGCTGTTCCTCTTCTCCTACCAGCAAATCATCTACAACAACCACAAAGAATATTGCACCTTGTTAGATATACACTCCTGGAAATGGAAAAAAGAACACATTGACACCGGTGTGTCAGACCCACCATTCATGCTCCGGACACTGCGAGAGGGCTGTACAAGCAATGATCACACGCACGGCACAGCGGACACACCAGGAACCGCGGTGTTGGCCGTCGAATGGCGCTAGCTGCGCAGCATTTGTGCACCGCCGCCGTCAGTGTCAGCCAGTTTGCCGTGGCATACGGAGCTCCATCGCAGTCTTTAACACTGGTAGCATGCCGCGACAGCGTGGACGTGAACCGTATGTGCAGTTGACGGACTTTGAGCGAGGGCGTATAGTGGGCATGCGGGAGGCCGGGTGGACGTACCGCCGAATTGCTCAACACGTGGGGCGTGAGGTCTCCACAGTACATCGATGTTGTCGCCAGTGGTCGGCGGAAGGTGCACGTGCCCGTCGACCTGGGACCGGACCGCAGCGACGCACGGATGCACGCCAAGACCGTAGGATCCTACGCAGTGCCGTAGGGGACCGCACTGCCACTTCCCAGCAAATTAGGGACACTGTTGCTCCTGGGGTATCGGCGAGGACCATTCGCAACCGTCTCCATGAAGCTGGGCTACGGTCCCGCACACCGTTAGGCCGTCTTCCGCTCACGCCCCAACATCGTGCAGCCCGCCTCCAGTGGTGTCGCGACAGGCGTGAATGGAGGGACGAATGGAGACGTGTCGTCTTCAGCGATGAGAGTCGCTTCTGCCTTGGTGCCAATGATGGTCGTATGCGTGTTTGGCACCGTGCAGGTGAGCGCCACAATCAGGACTGCATACGACCGAGGCACACAGGGCCAACACCCGGCATCATGGTGTGGGGAGCGATCTCCTACACTGGCCGTACACCACTGATGATCGTCGAGGGGACACTGAATAGTGCACGGTACATCCAAACCGTCATCGAACCCATCGTTCTACCATTCCTAGACCGGCAAGGGAACTTGCTGTTCCAACAGGACAATGCACGTCCGCATGTATCCCGTGCCACCCAACGTGCTCTAGAAGGTGTAAGTCAACTACCCTGGCCAGCACGATCTCCGGATCTGTCCCCCATTGAGCATGTTTGGGACTGGATGAAGCGTCGTCTCACGCGGTCTGCACGTCCAGCACGAACGCTGGTCCAACTGAGGCGCCAGGTGGAAATGGCATGGCAAGCCGTTCCACAGGACTACATCCAGCATCTCTACGATCGTCTCCATGGGAGAATAGCAGCCTGCATTGCTGCGAAAGGTGGATATACACTGTACTAGTGCCGACATTGTGCATGCTCTGTTGCCTGTGTCTATGTGCCTGTGGTTCTGTCAGTGTGATCATGTGATGTATCTGACCCCAGGAATGTGTCAATAAAGTTTCCCCTTCCTGGGACAATGAATTCACGGTGTTCTTATTTCAATTTCCAGGAGTGTATAATGAAATTCTTGTCAAACAGTAACGTATTGCATATACACATTACTACAAACAAGAAAAATATGTATACTGCTAACAGTGCTGATGCTGCTGCTGTTGCTGGCTTTCAGCAGCCACCTCACCAGTTAACGTAGAACATACGCTGAAACAATCAGACGACATGTATTCGGTACTATGGAATTCCGAGTGAAAAAGTTATAGATATCGATTTTGATTTTGAAATCATGTACAACGACAAAGACTCACTGACTGACCACTAAATAACAGCAGCATATCACGTATATGAAGAAGAATATACACTGAAGAGCCAAAAAACTGGCACACCTGCCTAATATTGTGTAGGGTCCCTGGGAACACGCAGAAGTGCCACAACACGATGTGGCATTGACTGGGCTACTGTCTAAAGTAGTGCTGGAGGGAATTAACACTATGAATCCTGTAAGACTGTCCATGAATCCATAAGAGTACAAGGGTGTGGAGATCTCTTCTGAACAGCATGTTGCAAGGCATCCCAGATATGCTCGATAATGTTCATGTCTGGGGAGTTTGGTGGCCATTGGAAGTATTTAAACTCAGAAGAGTGTTTCTGGAGCCACTCTGTAGCAATTCTGAACGTATGGGGTGTCGCATTGTTCTGCTGGAATTACCCAAGTTCATCGGAATGCACAATGGAAATGAATGGATGCAGGTGATCAGACAGGATGCTTATATCAGAATCGTATCTAGACATATCAGGGGTCCCATATCACTCCAACTGCACACAGCCCACAGCATTACAGAGCCTCAACCAGCTTGAACAGTCCCCTGCTGACATGCAGTGTCCATGGACTCATGAGGTTGTCTTGTTACCTGTACACATCCATACGCTCAATACATCTTTAAACGAGACTCGTCCGGCCAGACAACATGTTTCCAGTCATCAACAGTCCAATGTCAGTGTTGATAGACCTAGGTGAGGCATAAAGCTTTGTGTTATGTAGTCATCAAGGATACACATATCGATGATGTTTTGTTGCATGGTTTGCATGCAGACACTTGTTGATGGCCCAGCACTGAAATCTCCAGCAATTTGTGGAAGGGTTGCACTTCTGTCATACTGAACGATTCTCTTCAGTCATTGTTGGTCCTGTTCTTCCAGGATATTTTTCTTGCAGCAGTGATGTTGGAGATTTGATATTTTACCAGATTCCTGATATTCACAGTACACTCATGAAATGGTCGTATGGGAAAATCCCCACTTAATCTCTACCATGTAGATGCTGTGTCCTATCACTCATGTGCCGACTATAACACCAAGCTGAAACTCACTTAAAGCTTGATAACCTGTCATTGTAGCAGCAGTAACTGATCTAACAACAGTGCCAAACACTTGTTGTGATATATCGGAGTTGCCAACTACTGCGCCATTTTCTGCCTGTTTACATATCTGTGTATTTGAATATGTATGCCTATACCAGTCTCTTTGACACTTCAGTGTATATCCTACTTATGACGCTGTGCTGCTGTTTGCGTAGTGGCTGCCTCTGATGCATCTGCTGCTGCTGATGCATCTCAGCATTAATTTCATCGACAATTTGGTAGATGTATGTTGAAACAATAAGACAAAATGTATTTAATATCGCTACTGCAGAATTTTTAGTGGAAGAAAAAGTTCCTGTTATATATTCGAATATTACCTTACCAGATAATTCCTATAAATTCCTATTGCCTTGGGTATTTGCCGCCACTTACATTGCATTGCTGCTATTGCCACACTTCGTTTTTCTAAACAAATTGGTAGCACACACACATGAGCAAGGAGATGACCCGAGACACCGTCGAATGATAGCAGACTGAGGCTGGGGGTAGATGTGGTAGGGTTTATATAGACTCAATATCTGCCCACTAATTTGGTGAGAACTTATCAGATTGCAGTATTTGGGGATACCTTGGTCGACAGGTTTGGACAGGTTGGTTGACGCATGCACAAACAGGAAGTAGCCACTTGAGAGAGAATGGAGGTGGTTTCCCAGGTATCAGATATCAAAAGGATGCCAACTTCTGTTGGACTGTCCAGATGATGACGCTCAAAGTGCTCCCTGCGTGGATAAATCGTAAACTAGTCTTCTGTGTGCTTTTGCCTGTCCTTGCGACCACATGGGTTATGGGTGCCATGTTGAGGAGTGTGCTTGTGTTCTCAAACGTCTCTTCATACAAGACCGTCAATCTGTGTCGAGTGTTCTTGAAATTTAATTACTTGATCTCACTATACACATGTAAATAGACCATATCAATCCTTGTGATTTGATGAGCAGTCAGTAGTTCCCACCAATGTCTCTTGGCAGTGCTGTAATCGCTTCTAGTTGTCCGCTGGCCTCTGCACAATGCTTCTCGACACTGTGGGAAGCATACGTGTTGTTACGATGCTCCCAGCGAATGCAGTATGGCAGTTATTTTTCTAGCACTGTGCATTTGCCCAGAGCTGTTGGTGGGTTTGTGTTTTAGAGAGTATATTTGCGGTATACATGTTAGGGAGGATTTTTCGCGATCTTAGTGGCATGTTTAGGTCTTTATTAGCGGTATTTTTTTGTAATATGTTATTCCAACTGCCAGTTCTTACCACTGTCATTAGAGCAGGATATCATGTTTTATGTTTGTGGCAGCAGAAAAGCAGTGCTTCTTACCACCTCTTACCTATTTGCACAGCTGTGCAAAGGGTTGCCGTTTACTGTTAGTTATACTCTGCTGGAGTGTTCCGGAAACGAATCCCAGTTTGATTGTTCTGTTTCCATTAAGTTATCTCACGATCATATCTCAAAAATTCCTCACAGAGGGATAACGATAGCTTCGATTGCCGTTTTAAGGCGACGGGGCCACGCGGGATTAGCCGAGCGATCTTAGGCGCTGCAGTCATGGTCTGTACGGCTGGTCCCGGCGGAGGTTCGAGTCCTCCCTCGGGCATGGGTGTGTGTGTGTGTTTGTCCTTAGGATAATTTAGGTTAAGTAGTGCGTAGTAAGCTTAAGGACTGATGACCTTAGCAGTTAAGTCCCATAAGATTTCACACACATTTGAAGGCGACCGGTATTACCGTTACAAAATGCATGCATCCCGCTATTAAACTGTTCATGCTTGCCTGTTAGCCAGGCAGGCAAGATCCCGCGCTTTATAAACAGAGCGGGCAGGGGTTGCTTTACTCCGACCCAAGCCAACCTAAGCAGGCTAACGGTATCTTGGTTGCGTGCCCGTCTCCCTGCTGTGCTACGCGATGAAGCTGATTATTCTGCACGCATTCACTGTAGTGCTGTGAGTGGGGTTCCGAAGTTGATGAAATGTCCTTTTTCACTCGAGTATCACAAGACGAAGCTTAAAGGCATATACATTCATTTTGGGTTATTGTGGGCCAGAAAATGAGTGGATTTTATTTGTCCTTTTTCTCCTTTTCAGCGTATTTCGGGATTATTTATTTATTTCGATATGAACAGTTTTTTCTGCAGCTTCACGCTCTTTCGGCTAGTACTGTTTATTCTCAATGAGAACCATCATCAGAACACCTCTAATACAGGGTTATTACAAATGATTGAAGCGATTTCACAGCTCTACAATAACTTTATTATTTGAGATATTTTCACAATGCTTTGCACACACATACAAAAACTCAAAAAGTTTTTTTAGGCATTCACAAATGTTCGATATGTGCCCCTTTAGTGATTCGGCAGACATCAAGCCGATAATCAAGTTCCTCCCACACTCGGCGCAGCGTGTCCCCATCAATGAGCTCGAAAGCATCGTTGATGCGAGCTCGCAGTTCTGGCACGTTTCTTGGTAGAGGAGGTTTAAACACTGAATCTTTCACATAACCCCACAGAAAGAAATCGCATGGGGTTAAGTCGGGAGAGCGTGGAGGCCATGACATGAATTGCTGATCATGATCTCCACCACGACCGATCCATCGGTTTTCCAATCTCCTGTTTAAGAAATGCCGAACATCATGATGGAAGTGCAGTGGAGCACCATCCTGTTGAAAGATGAAGTCGGCGCTGTCGGTCTGCAGTTGTGGCATGAGCCAATTTTCCAGCATGTCCAGATACACGTGTCCTGTAACGTTTTTTTCGCAGAAGAAAAAGGGGCCGTAAACTTTAAATCGTGAGATTGCACAAAACACGTTAAGTTTTGGTGAATTGCGAATTTGCTGCACGAATGCGTGAGGATTCTCTACCGCCCAGATTCGCACATTGTGTCTGTTCTCTTCACCAGTAAGAAAAAATGTTGCTTCATCACTGAAAACAAGTTTCGCACTGAACGCGTCCTCTTCCATGAGCTGTTGCAACCGCGCCGAAAATTCAAAGCGTTTGACTTCGTCATCGGGTGTCAGGGCTTGTAGCAATTGTAAACGGTAAGGCTTCTGCTTTAGCCTTTTCCGTAAGATTTTCCAAACCGTCGGCTGTGGTACGTTTAGCTCCCTGCTTGCTTAATTCGTCGACTTCCGCGGGCTACGCGTGAAACTTGCCCGCACGCGTTCAACCGTTTCTTCGCTCACTGCAGGCCGACCCGTTGATTTCCCCTTACAGAGGCATCCAGAAGCTTTAAACTGCGCATACCATCGCCGAATGGAGTTAGCAGTTGGTGGATCTTTGTTGAACTTCGTCCTGAAGTGTCGTTGCACTGTTATGACTGACTGATGTGAGTGCATTTCAAGCACGACATACGCTTTCTCGGCTCCTGTCGCCATTTTGTCTCATTGCGCTCTCGAGCGCTCTGGTGGCAGAAACCTGAAGTGCGGCTTCAGCCGAACAAAACTTTATGAGTTTTTCTACGTATCTGTAGTGTGTCGTGACCATATGTCAATGAATGGAGCTACACTGAATTTATGAAATCGCTTCAATCATTTGTAATAGCCCTGTATATGTTTTCTTTAGTAAGCAGGACCATATCTGTAAGTCCAGATTCTTTTCATCTAAGAAACCTGAAGACTGAAGCGCCTAGAACGTTCGGCTACAGAGGCGTGTTGTCGTAACACACTCGAGGTCCCCGAGTGAGTGTTTAGTAGCTTTTTACATAATTAACATTGCAAGGCACCTACCTATTTATTTGAAGCTGCCTCATAAACACGAAAACTTTTTCCTTGCTGGACTTGAGGTCTGTTTCGTGACTGGTATATATTCCCTAATTCTTAATTTTTCCTCAACCTCCTTTTAGTTTGGTTTCTTCATTATGCTGCTCCCATCGTTATTATAAATGAGCTAAAGTGAAAGTACCGACGCAAACATATACCTGGTTGGTCACGTTGGATTGATAGTGCAACCTGTTGGCAGACGTATCAGGCTGAACGGGTCCCGTGAAGCTTGCCAGGCTTGCTGAAACCCAAGTTGGCCTGTTTTAACCATTTTGCTTCGGAACGCGTTAAGTCTTGTGTCTCCATTGCGGCAGGTTGAGCTGCTTTAATGGTAACCATTAAGACGGGGCAGGTAGGGTGGAAGGAGAATTTATACACCTCTGAGCTGCTTACAATCAATAATCTTAAGCAAGTCAGCACTTTTTCGCGTTATTAAATCAAATGTATGCGACGAACACGTTAATCAGTCTTTCAGTACACCAGTGTTGAACCCATGCAGAACCAGTTGTATGTGCTGTTATCCGTCACGTTGACAACATACATTCGGCCTCCAAATGACTCGCGTTATGGAGTAGTGTAATACCGCTGATAGTTAACCTACTTAAGTGCTTAGATATGCAAACATATGCCCTTGCTAACAACAAAACCTGCTTGTTTATTACGGCTCGGAAATGTGTAACGTGATTAGTTTAATATTTCGACAAGTCTTACATCGGCCTGTGTAAGTTCTCAGCACTGATACGTTAACTGAGATACGCACAGTATCTCCTACATAAACGTGTCGGATATTTCAGGCTATGACAGTGTACGTGTATGCTTAGAAATTTTCATTTATATGTTGAAAATGGAAGGAAGATTAGAGTTTTACGTCCCGTCGACGACGTATGGAGTGAGCAGAAGGTCGGATGAGGAAGGAAATTGGCGTCCTTATCGAAGCACCCATACCGGTATTTCCTTTAAACGAAACAGAGAAACAATGAAGAAACTCAGTCATTATGACCTAACGGCTTTATGGATCGCTACCCTTACGAATACGAAGTTTATGCTTCAGAATTGCAGCCAAATTGTCTTCAGGTTGCATCACGTCTCCTGTTGACCAGGCATATCGCTGTCTCAAGCAGTATCAGCGCCGCATTACAAGGTTCCTACAAAATGCTTCTACTATCAACGTGACACACTGTCCTAAACAACAGGTCCGACTTCACGCGCGTTATCATTAAACCCACTAACTCGTAGTATTAGATAGGTCTACATGTTTTGTCTTTGAAACACGCTACCTTCGTGCCACGAACAAATTCGCTTAGCGTTCCTTTAAAAATTCTGGATAGCGTAGCTGCTACATTGAAGTTAGCAGAGCCGGTGCCGTTATTTATTCAAAATCACGGCGTTGTGACAGAAACTGAAATGTTTGACTCTTACCTTTGCTAATACTCTAAATTAATTCGCCCATAGAAATAACAGTCACAGTATAAAAAGTGAATTAGTTCGTAACCTGTCCGTGCCTAGTCAAAGTCCACCAGAGTACAAAACAGAACAAGGTAGTTTAATTGAAATATCCAGGATTCCAAAGCCAATTTGTTGTACGTAGTTGCAAAGTCCTTCAATGTCCTCAACCGCCAGGTATTGCAAAGGCTCGTTCTCATTTTCCTAATTAGGAATAGTTGTACGTAGATCGTGGGCTATCGGGTAAAAGCGGACACATTGCGTGGAATAGTCAGTACTTACAAATCCTGCTGTCATGTCAGTACTGGGTGCCCTACCACACATTTACAGTTATTTACAAGTATATAATGAAAACACTATAATGCCTGCAAATTTTATTCTACCTGAGACCCTGAGAGGACTGATGTTGACGCACTTATGATAGCCGGCATAGCCGGCCATTGTGACCGAGCGGTTCTAGGCGCTTCAGGCGGGAACCGCGCGACCGTTACGGTCACAGGTTCGAATCCTGCCTCGGGCATGGATGTGTGTGATATCCTTAGGTTAGTTAGGTTTAAGTAGTTCTAAGTTCTATGGGACTGACGACCTCAGATGTTAAGTCCAATAGTGCTCAGAGCCATTTGAATATATATATATATATATATATATATATATATATATATATATATATATATATATATAATTTTTTTTTGAAGCACTGACGATATTAATAACGTCACTAATTTCATACGGCCATGCATGTTACGAAGCAACACATAACATTTATCATATATTGAGGTGACAAAACTCATGGGATAGCGATATGCGCATGTATAGATGGCGGTAATATTGTGTACACAAGGCATAAAAGGGCAGTGCGTTGACGAAGCTGTTATTTGTGCTCAGGTGATTCGTGTGAAAAGGTTTCCGACACGAGTTAACAGATTTTGAACACGGAATTGTAGTTGGAGCTAAACTCATGGGACATTCCATTTCGGAAAACGTTAGGGAATTCAGTATTCCGAGAACCACAGTGTCAAGAGTGTGCCGAGAACACAAAATTTCAGGCAGTGCCTCTCACAACGAACAACGGGAGCAGCGGCGTTTGCGTTCAAACAGACAAGCAACACTGCGTGAAACAACGTCAGAAATCAATGCACGACATACGACGAACGTATCTGTTAGGACAGTGTGGCGATATTTGGCGTTAATGGGCTCTGGCAGCGGACGACCGACGCGAGTGCCTTTGCTAACAGCACGACGTCGCCTGCAGCGCCTCTCCTGGGCTCGTGATCATATCGATCGGACTCTAAACGACTGGAAACCCGTGGCCTGCTCAGATGAGACCCGAGTTCAGCAGGTGAGAGATGATGGTAGGGTCCGAGCGAGGTGCAGACCCTACAAAGCCATGGACCCAAGTTGTCAGCAAGGCACTGTGGAAGCTGGTGGTGGCAACGGACTGGGTCCTCTGGTCCTGCAGAGGCGATCATTGACTGAAAATGGTTATGTTCAGCTACTTGGAAAGCATTTGCAGCCATGTACGTTCCCAAAGATGTCACTGGGCCACAGTTGTTCACGACTGGTTTTAAATACATTCTGAAGAATCTGAGCGAATGATTTGGTCACTCACATTGCTCGACATGAATCCTATCGACCGATTATGGAACATAATCGAGAGATCAATTCGTGCACAGAATATTCCTGCAGGGAACTTCTAACGACTTGTTGAGTCCATGCCATGTCGAGTTGTTGCACTACACCGGATAAAACGAGGTCCGACACAATACTAGGAGTTTTCCCATTACTTTTTTCACCTCAGTGTGCTCGTAATGTAATCAAGATACCGTTGTAAGGCTATCACACTGTACAGAAGATACGATGTTTGCTAAGGTGGCTGCTATACACACTCCGTCCAAAAAGTTCTGAGACTGCTTTTATTCCTGGCGTATAAGCGACGTCAGCACAATAACTACGGTGGCAGCTTGAAGTAACAACTATAAGCAACCGATGTGCATTCCACACTGGTATTGTCACTCGGGTTACAGGATTAGAAGTATCCATTAAGTAGAAGAAAAAACGGAAATGAGCATTTGGCGTCATTGGCCGGGAGGTCCCTTGCGGGGCAGGTCCGGCCGCCTTGGTGCAGATGTTATTACATTCGACGCCACATTGGGCGACCTGCGCGCCGGATGGGAATGAAATGATGATGAAGCCAACACAACACCCAGTTCCTGAGCGGAGAAAATCTCCGACCCAGCCGGGCCGAACCCGGGCCCGTAGGACGGCAATCCGTCATGCTGACCATTCAGCTATCGGGGCGGACTATTAAATAGAAGAGAAAGCATATTTGTTGGATCTGGATGTGAGTTTTACGCATAAATAATAAGAGTGACATCAAACACACTTATAATGGACATACCAATCATAAACGTAGGCCCTTTCGTGAATTACTTTCGAATAACAAAAGCCAATTTCGAGTACTTGCAGAGATGTGAGGTGAGCTCCATTAAACAAGCCGATACTCGCATTAGAGATGGAGTCTTGGCCCGAGTGGAACTAGAAGTGACACTCCGGTGTTTGACGTGATAACCTATCATCTTTCGAACATTTATACCACATTCTCAATAGAACGATTTCAGATTCTTGTGTGGGATGCTATTTACGATTCTCTAAAAGCTAATATTTTCACTTTTGCAACCCAAATAAGTTAAATAAGACGAAATACGAGGATTGGAACTTTAAGAGTGACAACTATTTATTTACAGCTCGCACAAAATAGGTACGTGTTTCAATGTTTTACTGACCTCCAAAGTAGTCACCAGCATTGTGTATAATCCGTTGCCAGCGGTGTGGAAGTCGTAGGATACTCTTAGCAGTGCCAGTTGTGTTGACAGTTCGAGCAGTTGTTGCCCAACGAATTTGTAGCAGTTCTGAAGCGAATGCCGTGGAGCGTTTCCTTCAGTTTAAAAATCGAGGTGAGCTTACGAGGGCTTACGTCAGGGGAGTGCAGTACGTGGTATAGCACTTAGCAGCCCCATCAGTCAAATAAATCAGTAACAGCTTGCACTGTACGTGCTTGAGCATTGTCCAGCAAAACGATCATCAGGTCCTGCAGAAAGTGTCATCACTGCTGTCTCTATGCTGTTCATTTTTGGAACACAGCCTACGACAACTGAAAACCTGTTAATATAAATGTTTCACGATTTTAAACATGGCTGCAGCAGCAACTGTTAAAATTCTTCAGAATAAAGGATGACAGCCAGAAACAGTTGCAGGATAGAATTTTTTTATTAAAACTCTTTACCACGGTTTCGGTACATATAAACATACCTTCATCAGAAGTAAAACTTCCTGAACAGAAAGACACATTCATTAGAAAAGCCATATCATATAAGATAAGAAGACTTTTACAGAAACAATACGGTTATAGAGTTGCTTTTTCCGTAAATAATAGCCTGAAACGTAGAGTAATTCATAATATTGGAGCACGAGAAGAACTCAGCACTAAGTCCGGTGTATACAAAATTACTTGTAACGACTGCCCAAACTATTACATAGGGCAGACAGGTAGACCCATTAAAGTTAGGTATAAAGAACACATGTTAGGTAAAAATGGGGAAAACGTATATAATTCCACCTTTGCAGAACATCTATGGCTCTTACGGCACACGCCATGTGAACTGGACGACGTAGAGTTGCTTCATGAAGCTAATAAAGGTTACAAACTAGACTTGCTCGAAGAATTAGAGATTTTTAAGCATCTGTCTCTAAAAGATGGTTTTGTTCTTAATGAACAGGTGCAGCTTAAAAACAAAAATTTTTTAGACAGTTTCAAACCCCTCATTGCCTTAATGTAATTTAGTCTGGCTGACTAGTAGTTATTTTCTTGCTTGTTGATGCCGGTGAAATGCGCTTTTCCTGTCTTGTTGGGATTCTAAGTATTGTGATGTTTGTTAGTTATGTATTTTAATGTGTATGTGTGGTTAAATGACTACTATGTTTTATTCATAATGACAGATGGTTTCATTTTATTATAACATTTTGGTTGTTTCGCTAGTATGTATTTCATGCCTACGTTACGCGAGACTCTCGCGCATTACACTTGTGCCCTCTCTCGTTAGATCTGCCAAGCTCAAGCTTTATCCGTCTGACACTAGGACACAGGCAAATTTGGTTCTATATTTTTATTTTACATAAGTGTCTTTAATTGGCCTGATACTTTTTATTATTAAGACAGAGTTTGAATTAACACAACCTTTATATTTTTTGATGCACTTATGTATGTATTTATGGATTTTAATATACGCGAGTCTTGCACATGCAAGTGCCCTCTCGCGGCGAAACAGTCTGCCTTAGTGCTTTCACACTCGTGTCTCAATAGTTCATAGGCGAAGCAACGATGTTAAACTGTTCGCTATGATCTTGTGCCCATTGCACATGTCGTATAAATGGAGATGTTTTAAATTACTGACGACGCCTTTGGCATAATTATTTTATTATTCTCCATGGCATGATGTAATTTTAGTAAGTACTAAAGATTTTGTGCCTGTATCACTTTAGTAATTTCACTGTTACTTAAGCTTCTGTTTCTCACTTTCGTTGATATGGTTTTTCTAATGAATGTGTCTTTCTGTTCAGGAAGTTTTACTTCTGATGAAGGTATGTTTATATGTACCGAAACCGTGGTAAAGAGTTTTAATAAAAAAAATTCTATCCTGCAACTGTTTCTGGCTGTCATCCTTTATTCTGATAAATGTTTCACTCAGAACCTGATGATTACATCAACTTTCTGCAGATGAACAGTGAGACGTTTAATAACTTTGTTTAGCGTTACTTCCTCCTCACATTGTAAGAGAAGACACAAATATTTGAAAATTTATTCTCTGTTAGTTGATCCTCTAATGACAGGTGATGAAAATACCTCAAATTGGGAATATATAGCCCACATCGTCCTTGAAAGAACTGGAGAACTTCGACTTCTTTTATTTCATTCCACTCCGATTGTACGTCACTGTATGCATAAAATATTGATTTTGTTCTTAACCTCTCCATGTGCAATACACGGCTGGGAAAGATGTGGCAGCTCTGTCACTGTGGTAATTGTCAGTGCTATTATGTTTTTATACTTGATCGCAGTTTCGACAGTAGTGGATGATAAGTCGTAATAAAACAATTTTTCACTAAACATATGAGGCGAAACGTCGACACTAATAACGTCCGCCGTCTTGTCAAATATTCTGTCAATCAAAATTTCTCGCGAACACGTCATACACGATCTATGCTTGACAAACACGTCAGACTGCACCATACACGGTCAAATATTTGGCATGTACAGTTAACTTCGATAAAATATTTGAACGTTTACAGGTGCCTTAAAATCAAAACATTGTGACGGTTTTTCGAAATTCAACCGCAATATGACTGTCAGAAGATGTTAATCGGTGCTGGGAGAAGGAAAGTCGTGTCACAAATTTAAAGCTAGTTTAACTTTTGTGGCATGGCTAATACCATACTGGCGATACTTGAGTGGTGGTACCTCAAGAATTTGGATGTTTACATAATCAACTTCAGTGACGCCGCTTGGATTGGAAGGCACGCGACGTCACTTTTGCTGCATGTGGAAACTTGCCTTTATGATGTGTGCTACTGTGTCGACATCGATATCTGAGTTGGGGCCTGAGTTTCCATTAAGCCAGGTTTCCATGTGCAACAAAAGCGACACCACTTGGACGTCACTCGAGTGGCGTCACTGAAGTTAAGTGTGAAGACACCAACATTTCTGCGCATCCGCTCAAGTGTCGTCACTTTTAGCCATACTACAAAAGTTAAAGTCGCTTTAACTTTGTGACATCACTTTCGTTCCCCCACCACTAATTAGCATCATTTGGCTGCTATCTTGTGACTGAATTACCAAGCACCATCGCAGTATTTTGATTTTTGTGTCAGTAATTTTTACATGTATGTGTTTTGTAAAGCCAAAAAATTTCTAAAAAGTGTCCGTTAACAACTATTGTACATTTTCTTGAACTATGTAAGGAGCGACCATGTTTGTGGAGTTACAAAAAAAGAAAAAGAGTACAACAAACACGTATGTTTAAGCATTGCTTGAAGTTTTGGATGGTATGTGGGAACATGCCTACAGCTTTGATTTATTTATTGCAAAAGCTGAAGTAAGAAGTATCCACAATGCCTTGTCAATGAACATGGTGAAGTGTTAAAATGTAAGAGTAGTCGTCTGCGGGTGCATCTCATAGCCAAAAGATTGATTTCTGAAAACTATGTACGAAATGTGAACAAAATAAATTTTACTGAGAGAATTTGTCACTTTCTTTTGTTTGTATTTAGAAAAACATTTTTGCATTTTCTTTCACATATGAGCGAGACAGTTTATGAAAGCTGGACAAAAATAATGTTATTACTGTACTTAGTCAAACAATTGATCATTTTATGATGTATGGTAAAAGCGCACAGATGTAATGACAACAAAATGTTGTGGAGTATAGTTTCATTCTTTAAGGTGAGTACTAAGAAAGCCTGTCAACATATTATGTGTGTATTTATTCTACACCCATGCTCATAAATTAAGTATAATTGCAGAATGTGGTGCCACACAACGTGACACTACACAAAACTGGCGCTAATAGCATAGGCAGATAGGGAACACACACAACACAGCTCGGTAAGTCCACAGTATTGGCGATAAGTTGAGAAAACCGTCCCGAAACACATGTGCTACAAAACGCCACTGTTTCCTGCGCATGAAGCCCGACATCAATATGGGATATGATCACCATGCACAAGTACACAGGCCGCACAACGGGTTGGCATACTCTGGATCAGGCGGTCGAGCAGCTGCTGGGGTATAGCCTCCGATTCTTGCACCAGTGCCTGTCGGAGCTCCTGAAGTGTCCTAGGGGTTTGAAGTTGTGCACCTATACGTCGACCGAGAGCATCCCAGAAGTGCTAGGTGGGGTTTAGGTCTGGAGAACAGGCCACTCCATTCGCCTGATATCTTCTGTTTCAAGGTACTTCTCAATGATGGCAGCTCGGTGGGGCCGTGCGTTATCATCCATCAGGGTAAGGTGGGACCCACTGCGCCCCTGAAAAGGCGGACATACTGGTGCAATATGACGTTCCGATACACATGACTTGTTACAGTTCCTCTGTCAAAGACATGCAGGGGTGTACGTGCACCAATCATAGTCCTACACCACACCATCAAACCATGACCTCCATACAGGTCCCTTTCCAGGACATTAAGAGGCTGGTATCTGGTTCCTGGTTCACGCCAGATGAAAACCCGGCGAGAATCACTGTTCAGACTATACCTAGTCTCGTCCGTGAACATAACCTGGGACCACTGTTCCAATGACCATGTACTGTGTCCTTGACACCAGGCTTTATGGACTCTCCTGTGACCAGGGGTCAGTGGAATGCGCCTTGCAGGTCTCCAGGTGCATGTCTGGTCAGTCGTCTGTAGACTGAGTGTCTGGAGACAACTGTTCCAGTGGCTACGGTAAGGTGCCGAGCAAGGCTACCTGCAGTACTCTGTGGCCGTCTGCGGGCACTGATGGTGGGATACTGAGATATCGGTCTTCTTGTAGCGTTGTACACAGTGGATGTCCGTACTTTAGCGCCTGGACACGTTTCCTGTCTGCTGGAATCGTTGCCATAATCTTGAGATCACACTTTGTGGCACATGGAGGGCCCGTGCTACGACCTGTTATGTTTGACCAGCCTCCAGTCGCCCTAGTATTCTACCCCTCATAACGTTATCAATATGTGTTGTTTGACCCATTTTCAACACACAGTCATCCCATTAGCACGTCTGAAAAGTCTGCACACTTATTCGCTGCACCGTACTCTGACATGCACCAACACACCTCTGCGTATGTGGACTGCTGCCAGCACCACCGTGCGACGACCGCAGGTCAAATTCACCGCATGGTCATACCCCGAGGTGATTTAAACCCGCAAACCGCCCACCAGAGCGTTATTTCACCATGTATCAGCATTATCCTTAATTTATGAGCATGAGTGTAAATTGTACGTTATGTGGCCAGACCCATGACAACATGGTGTGTATTTTAACAGCATATACATTCACATCTGCATCTATATTCTGCAGACTACTGTTACGTGCGTAGCAGGGAGTACATCCCATTGTACCAGGTATTAGGGTTTCTTCCCGTTCCATTCACGTGTGGAGTGCAGAAAGAATGATTGGTTAAATGCCTCTGCGAGTGCTGTAAATAATCTAATCTTGTGTTCACGATCCCTATGGGAGGGATACATAGGAGGTTGCACAGGGTGAGGCAAATAAAAGTGGCCCAGACGGCTGGAAGTCAATATCTGCATATATCCACACCCCGTGACGCGCACACAACGTGTACCCCCGCACGTGATCCACACCGGTTCAGAGCGTAGTGTGGGCTGTGTTAGTGTGACTGGAGAAGTACAATTGGGACGATGGTACTCACAGTGGAGCAACAGGTGTTCGGTGTGGAAAGTTACGTTACAATAAAGTGGTGGAAACGGCGTGGTCAGTTGATTGCTATGAAGTTTAATGGTGTCAAAGTGCCAGTAAAGAGTACCACTTAGTCCGAAAATGGCGTCAGACAGCATAACTTTTGAAAAAGTAAAAAAAAATTCTGGAACATGCCCGCTCACCAGAAAATGTGGTTGTAGTTCTGCAGAAAATGCTTCAGAGTCCTATCAAATCAACCTGACACCAGTCGCAAGAGAACAGCATATCATGTCGATCATGCAGATGAATCCTCCACCTGGACCTGCACATGTATCCCCACCGAGTGTCTCTTGTTCGTGCATTAAAACCGGCAGATGCTCTCAGCGCCTCCAGTTTTGTGAGTGGCAGTACACTGAGATAACAGTGGATGGCTTGGACGTGGGTCTGTTCTTTATGTCTGATGAAGCCTGGTTTCACCTGAGTGACTACACCAACTCACAGAATTACAGGTCTGGGCAGTGAAGAATTCGCATAACTTTCATGAAACACCATTTGACGATCAGAAGGTTGTGGTTTGGTGTGCAGTGGCTGCACGCCGCATTATTGGTCCCATCTTTCATCAGACGATGACTTCGGCACGTTACATTGCCAACATTTTGAAACAATTTGTGGCAGCGTTAGCGCAGGGGGAAAAGACCTACAGTTACTTCCAAAAGGCTGGCGCAACTGTCCACACAGCCAGTCGAACCTCGGATCACATTTACACAATCTTGGCGCCTGACAGATTTGCTAGCAGAGGTCAGTCTGACCGCGACCCTAGCTGGCCCCCAGGTCACCTGATCCGTCAGTGTGCAGTTACTTTGTGTTGGCAGCCCTCAAGTCTAAGGTGTATCACAACAACCCTCATCCTCAGAGTCTTCAAGAACTGCAGCAGAATATATCTGATGAGACTGCAGCAATTCCAGCAACCCAATTTTGATCCGCCTTCAGCAGCTTGCTGACCAGGGATCAAAAGGGCCAAGAGATGAATAGTGGTCGCTTTCAACATCTGATACAGTCATGTTGGTCTGTATTTGATTTACTATGCCAGTTTCTTTGTACCCTGGAACTCTGTTCGCCGGGCCACTTTCATTTGCCCCATCTTGTAGTATATTTCTAGAGTCATCACTTTTAGCCAGTTCTTGAAAATTTTAAAGCACGCTTTCTCATGACAGTTTACATCTACCTTCAAGTGTCTGCCAGCAGAGTCCCCCCCCCCCCCCCCCGCCCCCCATCCAGTGCAGAGGATGGAGATAGGCAGCAGATGGCTGGCTTCCACTCTGGTGAAGAGGTACATGTGTCAGTACCCTGTGATCCTGATGTCAGGCTGGCAGCAACCCAGCTGCCCGTCAGTCAGCCAAGGTCCTGACACCAGCGGAACTCTCCTTCTTCTACTGCAATGATATTCTGCTGTTGAACTGCCATGCCCAGGCAACTCAGGTCCAGCTCACATCCATCATGGTGACAAGGGAAGACTACTGTGCATGGGAGATGACCCTCTGCCAGGGGCAGGTATGGACAGGAGGACGGTGGTGGTGTGACACCAAGTACCACAGAGTGGACTTAGCGCAAGAGGCAGCTGCCCTAATTCAGTCTCAAACCCATGGCTGCTTTTGGCAGTACCCAGTGGTCTCATCCCCTATCATAGCCCTGGTATCGTGGTAGTGCTGTAGGACTGAAAATGAATCTCCCTCAAAATTCACAGTTATTTATATCGCTGTAGGGTGCATTGATTGTACTACTTTCCAGCCGCCAGTCACGTTGCTCATAACATAGTTCTTGCCATGGTGTGGTGACACCAGCCCACCTGCTCCATGTATTACCACTGTGTGGTGCAGGTTTCGCCAAGCATGGGTAGCCCATCTTGCAATCATTTTACGTGCATGTTGCTATAACCTATATATCGCTAGACTGCACTTACCGGCAAGCAGTACCCAAACAACGCCCCACAGTCGTTTTCTCACAAAGTCCTACAAGTTTTACTCTAAACTAGGTAGTGACACTAGAATGGCATCAGGCATCACCTCGAAATTGCTCTGCAGCTAGAAGCATCAATACCCCTGCCCGTTTTGTTGCAGATCCTCAGGTAAATCCTGCAGCTGCGTTGAACTACTATGTTGTTGCTAATGTGTTTGGGGAAAGAATCTCACAAGCCCATATTGACCACATGAATACAGGCTACAGTGATCCAAGACTAATATGTGAGTTAACCCTCCCCCCCCCCCGCCCCCACCCCACTCAAAAGTGGGCAGTGATGCCGGTGAGGAGAAGAGCATCATCTAGATTTGGGGGAGAACTGGTGCTATTTCATGGGGCAATTCAGTCACCGAGTAGTATAGAACTTTTGCCAAGGGTCTCATTTTCAGCCATTTTTCCAAAATACAGGAAAGAGTGTCAGAAAAGCCATTCAGCCATGTACTCCTCCTTGGTATATAGTCGCAAGGTTTTGATCTACTTAATGGGGAGTCCAGTTCATTCTACCTTCTGAAAGATATTACCGCTAAAAATCACCTATTAATCTCCAGGCTCTAGATGAGAGGTATGAATATTGCTTCATATGGTCACTTCTGGCTAGCAATAGAAATTATCCAGCAAATGCAGTGCTTCCAAGTACTTACAATAAATCTAATGTCCAAGGGCATTATAATTTCAAAGGCATCTAATTCCTCATAAATCTCCAGGACCTACCAAAAAAATGGTTCAAATGGCTCTGAGCACTATGGGACTCAACTGCTGTGGTCATAAGTCCCCTAGAACTTAGAACTACTTAAACCTAACTAACCTAAGGACATCACACACATCCATGCCCGAGGCAGGATTCGAACCTGCGACCGTAGCGGTCGTGCGGTTCCAGACTGAAGCGCCTTTAACCGCGCGGCCACTCCGGCCGGCGACCTACCAAAATTCGAAAGGCTGAACCCTAATTACTCTGTTCCTATTTACCGAGTTAATGTTGATGATGATAGTAATCTAGGAGACGGTGATGAACACATTGTTCAGAAAGAAGTCAAGAATAAATTAGTTGGTCCTCTTTACTTTCCAAAATTAGCCGGTCAGTGTCCTAAACACGTAAATTTGTTGCTATTCTCCAAGCACGAGAAGCAGCACTACATCTAAATCAGAACCATGTCCCGCCTACTTTTCTCGCAACGGAGCACAAAAAAGTGCAAGGTATTTTTCTGTAGATGCCTCAACTCTTTTACTAAGAGAGGGTATCTAGAAAGGCATCTGTCTGACTGCTCACACCAGGAATCGGTATGTGTGGAAATGCCTAATGAGTTTACTAGGATGTAAACAACCTCTACAGACAAGCCATGCAGCAATCCCTGCCGGCTGGAGGTTTCCAATGGTTGTCCAAAGGTGTGATTGCCAGTATGAATGAAAAGATCCTACATGTGGATGCCGAGTCTGGTGAGGGGTATGTCCTGGAGGCAGTGCAGGGATGTCCCATCCATTTGCATGACATGCACAGCGGCTTGGTGCTGTGTCCAAAGCGCCTAGCCCTGCGTAAAGTTTCCAGCACCAGGCTGATGACAACGCTAGGGAACAAGCATAGATACATTCTGCACTACGGAAATCCCGAACAGTGTCTCAGGTTGGGGATGAAACTTGTTAGAATCACCTGTGGAATCCCCTTCGACCAGTCTCATTGGTTGGAGGAGAACATTGATATAAACACCACAATGAACACATTTGCGGCCTGTGGTTTCGAAAAAGATTTTTATAAATTAATGAACAATTCAATTTTCGGTAAAACAATGAAAAATGTTAGGGAATACTACGAAATTCATTTAGTGTACCATTGGGATGGGCGATATGACGCAGAAGATTACATCGCTAAGCCAAATTTCAATCAAGCCACCATTTCCAATCAAGGACTAGTCGCTGTGGAGATGGCTAAGGTTTCAGTGTAGTTCGCGAAGCCTGTCTATATTGTTATGTGTATTCTGGACTTCTCAAACACTACATGTACCGGTTTCGCTTTAAGTTTGCGCAACCAAACTTTCCTGATCCCAAATTACTTTATATGGGTACTGACAGTTTCATCTACTGGGTTAAAGGCTGCGAGCTATAGTAAGCCATAAGGTACAGTTGCAAAACATTCAACATGTCTGGATACGCGACCGATAATCCTTATGACATAACAACACAAAACAAGGAGGTTGTCAGCCCAATGAAAGATGAAGCGAATGACTTACAGATTTTGGAGTTTATGGGGTTAAGATAAAAAATGTAAGTATACGGTATACATGCAGGTACCACCCAAAGGTAGGATAAGGGTGTGCATCATGCAGCCTCAAAGGCTATCTCTATAGAAGATTACAGTAGATTCCTGCTTGAGGGCGTTGGCGCCGCTCCATATGTGTAGCTCCAAGCAGTCTTTTTATCACGAAGCCATGCAGTACATACTGTGCTGCAGCTGAAAGTAGGACTGTTACGTCATGATGTCAAATGGTTCATCAGTAGTGACCCTCTCATACTCAAAGCACTTACTGAGTGAGTGAATGAGTGACTGTTTAATTTTATTTGTAAATAGTGGATGTATTTGCGGTATGGTCGGATGAACTGCTTGTCATAGTTGTGTGTATATGTGTCAATGACTGCACACCATGTATGCTCACAAATTATATGCACACTATGTGTGTGTGTGTAAATATTGTGTATACTTGTGTCTGTATGTGTGGTTTTTCCTCATCTGCTGCTGGTAGTCACTGTTTTCCATATAAAAGAAAGGAAACGATCGAAATATAAATAGAACAATCAGTGATTCAAATATTTAAATACTGTATATATAACGATATGTGATTAAAAAATAAAAAGCAATTACAAATTAAGTGAGAAACATAGTATTTAGTTTTTAGTGTATTTCCTGACAGTATTAGTGATGTATGTAAAGAATCAGAAAAAATTGTAACAAAAGTAAATCAGTGTATATATTTCAAAAAAAGATTTTAAAAAATAGCTTTGCAAATTGTTGTATATAAGAAACAAATAAGTTTTGTGAATAAGCTATTAAAATACTATTAAAATAGCTTTGCAAATTCTTGTATATAAGAAAGGAAAGATTTGTAAAGAGACCAAAAATAGAAAAAGAAATTTAATAAAAAGTCAAACTACTTCTAATTAATTGTACTGCAAAAATTGCTATTAATTAACCATTACTTAATTTTTTATATCATTGTCATTATTTCCAAACCTTGCCACTGTAGAATTATTATTAATAATAATTTGTTTATAACAAATCTGAATCTCTCCCCCTAGAATTAAGAGGCCTAGGCAACTGAACTTGTTATAAAAGATGAGTTGGGAGAGAGGAGCTTTAATCTTATTGTGCCAGGGGGAACGGGAAGGGTTTCCCTCTATTTCAATGTGCTCCCATTGGCCGAGAGAGATGGGAGGATTTCTGGGCAATTTTATATTTTACAAGAATATGTGATTGGTATCGAATTATATCATTAGCCTGAGTACAACTAGTGAAATTGCGTAAGGTACATGGGCAGGGCCCCTTCTCTGGGTGATCTTGCGCACTTGCTGGCGATTTACCAGGAGATAGGAGTGTGTGGGGGTGACCTTGAATAAAACTAGCCCAAGTGCGTAACGCGACCAGAATTCCTCATCGAAGACCTTGAGATAAGATTATTATCTGGACCAGAACATGCACTGATACCCCTCTATTTTATCACCGGAAGTGTGTCCCTTTAAACCACGCTATTTGTCCCTGTAAAACTTGTTATCTTGAGACAAGTGTCCCTTTAAACCTAGAACCCACCCTACCGTCCTACTAACATAATATATTATAAGTAGTTATTAATTTAATTGCATAGCGTCTGGAGTCATTTCGCTCGATGTTTCAGCACGATTTATTATGCAAGTCTCTTAATTAATGTTGTGCAGTTGGTTCAAAAGTTGTGTGAAATTGTAATGTAATGCATATCACTAGGACAGACTGCCATTATAGAGAAGAGGTTATACCAGCAACCAAAACGAAGGAAGCTAAAAGAAGTAGGGAGGATATGACATAGTAAGCTGGACTTCGGTGTCAAGAGGAGGGAACACTGGGTAGAGCCTAAAAAGGGTGAGGAGTGCGTCACCAAAACACGAGTTAGAAAAGTTGTGTGGTTTAATTCGGGGCGCAAAGTGGTCATATGCTTTTTGGGTGGCAAATGGTCGCATTGTGCAAGTGCTGTGATTTTGATGATTTCGTGACTTTATCACGACAGAATTTTTCTGAAAGCGAGATCCTAGAGGCACTTTAAAGCTTTCATGGAGGGGGCGAGGGGGGTGAGGACGGTTGATACACAGTATAAATCTGTATCTGATCAATTATTTAGCTGTTGTACGAACATGAGAGTGTGTAGTTGGTGCAACGTTCATGCCATTTTTAGTAAACATTGTTTAATAATTTTCATGCCGATATATCACGTGCTTCATGTTCCTTGAATTACTTTTTTATGATGTGTCACGGCGTACTGTAATATGGTGGAGATGCACGAACGTGTATTTGCATAAGATCCGATGATGGCAGCTTAGATTGTTGAAACCGGTCATCAAAATAAAGTTGCATTTAGCGAGCTTGGCAGTTTGAAGTTTTTACTTGTTGTTGTTGTTGTTGCGGTCTTCAGTCTTGAGACTGGTTTGATCCAGCTCTCCATGCTACTCTATCCTGTGCAAGCTTCTTCATCTCCCAGTACCTACTGCAGCCTATATCCATCTGAATCTGCTCAGTATATTCATCTCTTGGTCTCCCGCTACGATTTTTATCCTCCACGCTGCCCTCCAGTACTAAATTGGTGATCCCATGATGCCTCAGAACATGTCCTACCAACCGATCCCTTCTTCTAGTCACGTTGTGCCAAAAACTCCTCTTCTCCCCAATTCTATTCAATACCTCCTCATTAGTTACGTGATCTACCCACCTTATCTTCAGCATTCTTCTGTAGCACCACATTTCGAAAGCTTCTATTCTCTTCTTGTCCAAACTGGTTATCGTCCATGTTTCACTTCCATACATGGCTACACTCCATACAAATACTTTCAGAAACGACTTCCTGACAAATCAATACTCGATGTTAAAAAATCTCTCTTCTTCAGAAACGCTTTCCTTCCCATTGCCAGTCTAAATTTTATATCCCCTCTACTTCTACCATCATCAGTTATTTTGCTCCCCAAATAGCAAAACTCCTTTACTACTTTAAGTGTCTCATTTCCTAATCTAATTCCCTCACCATCACCCGATTTAATTCGACTACATTCCATTATCCTCGTTTTGCTTTTGTTGATGTTCATCTTATATCCTCCTTTCAAGACACTGTCCATTCCGTTCAACTGCTCTTCCAAGTCCTTTGCTGTCTCTGACAGAATTACAATGTCATCGGCGAACCTCAACGTTTTTATTTCTTCTCCATGGATTTTAATACCTACTCCGAATTTTTCTTTTGTTTCCTTTACTGCTTGCTCAATATACAGATTGAATAGCATCGGGGAGAGGCTACAACCCTGTCTCACTCCCTTCCCAACCACTGCTTCCCTTTCATGTCCCTCGACTCTTATAACTGCCATCTGATTTCTGTACAAATTGTAAATAGCCTTTCGCTCTCTGTATTTTACCCCTGCCACCTTCAGAATTTTAAAGAGAGTATTCCAATCAACATTGTCAAAAGCTTTCTCTAAGTCTACAAATGCTAGGAACGTAGGTTTGCCTTTCCTTAATCTTTCTTCTAAGATAAGTCGTAGGGTCAATATTGCCTCACGTGTTCCAACATTTCTACGGAATCCAAACTGATCTTCCCCGCGGTCGGCTTCTACCAGTTTTTCCACTCGTCTGTAAAGAATTCGCGTTAGTACTTTGCAGCTGTGACTTATTAAACTGATAGTTCGGTAATTTTCACATCTGTGAACACCTGCCTTCTTTGGGATTGGAATTATTATATTCTTCTTGAAGTCTGAGGGAATTTCACCTGTCTCATACATCTTGCTCACCAGATGGTAGAGTTTTGTCAGGACTGGCTCTCCCGCGGCTGTCAGTAGTTCTAATGGAATGTTGTCTACTCCCGGCGCCTTGTTTCGACTTAGGTCTTTCAGTGCTCTGTCAAACTCTTCACGCAGTATCATATCTCCCATTTCATCTTCATCTACCACTTCCATATTTCAAATTAGTCATGAACTGCGAGGGACACTGAGTCTGTTTTTGTGGATTTCACTGCTAGCTTGAGTCTACTGAGATAACTAGTAACACTAGAACAGTTATATTTTACTGTATAAATTAGTGGATTTCAAATGTACTTCTTGCGTCATGTAGAGCATTTGATACATCAACTTCAGCTACAATCAGTTGCTGACATTGGAGTTAACAGGTGTGCTTAGAACTTATAAACTTGTCACCTATTTAAATAGGAACTATTTTGAAGCGGTGTACTGTTGGACTCTATCGTTCAACTAATAGGCCAGAATTAATTCAGGAAAGTCATTCGTGGATTTGCGTTCCGCTCCCAAGATACGTTTACCTAAACAAGGTGATAGCTTGCACCATACCCTCACAGCGACGACCAGAACTAGGCATGACTCGTCACACGCACAATTATTCCATTTTCCGTGGCGAGAGTAGCCTTTTATGTCCAAAACAGCATCTATTTCTAGTTCAGTTGTTGGTGAGTTCCTTTTCCTCAGAACTGTTACAGAATTTGAACGATATTTTAACCATTCTTCAACAAAGCAGGAGATTTAAAATTTTATCAGCGACAGACGAGCAGAAACTTTTTGTGAAAGTGTTAAATGTATTAGCTGGACAAATTACAATCTGACCCACGACGGAAATACATTAGATTTGATGGTGACATAGGGACTTTACATCTTAGAGGATGTTTGCACCGAGACTGGTACCGACGTTCTTGATGTAGTTGAAGCAACCATGGTTAAGGTAGATACGAAAACCTACAAAATCAGGCAGAAAAATCTCTCTTTTCAATCAAAGGCAGGAACGACTGCATTCAGAAAAGGAACGTGTACGTTGAATAAACGGAAAATATGCGTCTAACGTAACAGAAAAATATGCTCACTGTACTTTTCTTATACAAAACGATTTAAGCGAGAGTTCTAAGGACCATAACCTACAGCACGTCAGGTTCAAATGGCATTATTAAATCTGTAAATAGCAGGTATTAAACGAAACACGCATGCTACTAGGAGTGCGATGAGCGAATCCTTCAGTATCTACGTATAAATATCGGACTGCCGTGGCTGGAGCATCCGCTACTGCGAATCAGAACAGGCAATGGAAATGCTCGCCTTGTGTGATTTACGCATTTTCACGCAACATCTGTGGCCTACTTACTGTATTTTCTGTTTTAATCGGTAACAGTTCCCAGTCAGTGCGATTGGGAAAGCTTTCAGCATTTTTTAACATTAATTTAATACTAGCTGAGGTCCCGGCACTGACTGTGTATGTATTTATTCTAACCTTGCACGCGGTCGCTTCATTTTTCATAAATATATGTCCAAGTGATGCTAAATGCTATTGTTTTTCCATAAAGAAAAGTATTATCTTCTCAACAATCTTCAAATCGTGAGCTACACCCTTAATTTTAATAAATGAAAATAGTGAATTTACACATGCCGCTTTTGTTGCCTTTGTCTGCGGTCACTTCCAGAACTCAAATTAATCATTAAATTAACTAATTTAGTACGATTTCATCCTGAACTGCTGGTGTATCTATGAAAACAGTGAATTGTTGGAGGAGTATGAATGAGAACAGTGGCGTATTTAAGTTTACAAACCTAATGACAAGTTTTTATGCATCCATTTATAACTACACTCCAGCTGATAAATCCTACAAAAAAATGACAAACACAAATCAGGAAAGGAATGGTGCTTGATTGGCAAAGCATTCATTGGAGTGGAAACTATACAAGTTCTCCCCTGAATTAATCCCTTTTACAACGCAATCGGATTTCGTTTACATGAATCCTCTGTGACGCCAAATCTATTCAAATAAAATCACCTACCACCAGGTACACCACAATCTATGGTACACGGAGAACAGGGAGCTGTGAATATCATTTAAGACCCCCGCGCTGGTGCAGCAATGCTGAACCCTTTCACGCTGATTCAGGAGGCTGCAGAAAACAGCACGCTGTGGGCGAGAGGCGCAGCGCGGTGACAGCTGTAGTGTTCTGACGCGTCCACGAAAACTCGCACGCTACGCTGACTGGCTTTCTGGTTATTAGAACGCGGGAAACTTTCCTATCACAACCCTGAAATCCCGGCAGATTTCAGTTTGAGCAGGTGCACCCGTTCGCTGTTGTGGCCAACCAATTTGATGGACAGGCACGACGGCGCGTACTGGAATCGTCGAATGTCAGACGGCAGACTCAGGACGAATAAGTTCACCCTCGTGACACACGACATGTCCCAGATGATATGTAGTTCCACTGTCGGTACAGTTGTAAACTGCCACTGGCTCTTACTCAACCACAATTTGCATACCACAAGTCTCACCCACTAGGGAAAGACCTGAAGTTCTCCACCAGAGGAGGACCAGTAGATGAAGAAGGCAGAGAATCAAACCTCGTACAGGAGCCATATTAGCAGAAAAACCCGCCTCCACTTTGCACAAGCCAATCGAACTAGCCTCCACTCATTGACTCTCCCCTCTTGACTGTTCTGCTGGCCTGGTAGCCAATCCAGACACAGCACCAGGGTTCTCACACTGGGGGAGCAAGCCTCTCCTTTGCACATTCTGAGGGGAGTCAATCAGTGACTCAAAATCTCTCTTATCTGAAAAAGGAAGTTTTCAGACTAGGGAGGCGTCGTTTTCACGGTAAGCATGGCCATGTTTCTGCAAAATACTTCTACCTAGATGGGATCTTTCCAGGCCGACCGTTTCCAATTTCTGAAAGAAGGCTGTTAAGCTTCCCAGACAGTCATGCCTGTCAAATATTTGTTTTTTTTCTGTTCGCTGAAAGAACCTGGCGACTTCCTGGCGTCAAGGGGAGTTACAGTCTTGCCTCCACTAAACACATGCACCAGCTCTAAATGGTTCATATGGCTCTAAGCACTATGGGACTTAACATCTGAGGTCATCAGTCCCCAAAAGTTAGAACTACTTAAACCTAACTAACCTAAGGACATCACACACATCCATGCCCGAGGCAGGATTTGAACCTGCGACCGTAGCAGCCGCGTGGTTCCGGACTGAAACGCCTAGAACCGCTCGGCCACCGCGGCCGGCCATGCACCAGCCACTCTGATTGTATTGTCTCAACTTCTAACATGAGAATGCTTATAGTTTTATGACCATTCCGCCGTTTGCACAAAACCTCAGATTACAGCAGTCTCTCTTAAATGGCTTCCTCCATTCACTTTCTGCCATCTGACCACCTTCACGACGGATTGTCGCCTGGTCCATGTATAATGTTTTGCGAGCCTGCACCCTCCTGCCCCAACCCTAAGTGGGAAGAGTGGAGTGCTTCAGCCAGAGGTCCTTCTGCAGACAGAATTCACAGAGCGCTGTTTCCCCAAATCATTAGCACAGCCAGATCGCTGGACACAACATTTATGGCCCACAATACGTCTTTCTCTTACAGAGCTACTGATGAAGTTATAAGAACATTCTGCTCACAACTTCCTCATGTAAAATAGTCATAAGCCACACGTAGCAAATGTAGTACTGGGGAACACGGAGATCATGATTTAAAATATGAATATTAATCTGACCTACAGAGTAGTTAAAGTGAGAGAGTGGCTAGCCACCTTTCAACCTTGCATTAGTCCATCTCCTCCTTCCCCCTCTGCCTGTCCATCTCCTTCTCCGCGCCGGCCGTTGTGGCCGAGCGATTCTAAGCGCTTTAGTCCGGAACCGCGCTGCTGCTATAGTCGCAGGTTTGAATCCTGCCTCGGGTATGGTGTGTGTGATGACCTTAGGTTAGTTAGGTTTAAGTAGTTCTAAGTTCTAGGCGACTGATGACCTCACAAGGGAACCTCCCCATCGCACCCCTCTCAGATTTAGTTATAAGTTGGCACAGTGGATACGCCTTGAAAAACTGAACACAGATCAATCGAGAAAACAGGAAGAAGCTGTGTGGAACTATAAAAAAATAAGCAAAATATACAAACTGAGTCGTCCACGCGACCATAGGCAACATCAAAGATAATCTTAAATGAGGAGCGCCGTGGTCCCGTCGTTAGCGTGAGCAGCTACGGAATGAAAGGTCCTTGGTTCAAGTCTCCCCTCGAGCGAAAAATTTTTCTTTATTTTCGCAAAGTTATGATCTGTCCATTCGTTCATTGACGTCTCTGTTCACTGTAATAAGTTTAGTGTCTGTGTTTTGCGACCGCATCGCAAAACCGTGCGATTAGTAGACGAAAGGACGTGCTTCTCCAATGGGAACCGAAAACATTTGATCGCAAGGTGATAGGTCAACCGGTTCCTCCACTGGAAAACACGTCTGATATATTCTATACGAGACTGGTGACGGCATGTGCGTCACATGACAGGAATATGTTGTCGACCCACCTAACTTGTACACTTGGCGAATGGGTAAAAAGAATCTTCTACCTTGCCCGATTTAGGTTTTCTTGTGGATGTGATAATCACTACCAAAAAAGTGATGAAAACATAAGAGTTTGTCACATAAACTGCAACAAATGAATCCAAAAGTCTCACAGTCCCACACTTTTCCCTGTGCTGTGTGAAAACATATGTTTTTAACGTTTTCAAATTTTTCCGTGTGTAGACCGTCAAATCCTGCATATGTCCAAGCAAATCTGAACATGTCCTGGAATTTTGGAGAGCGAAGTTGATTATGTGTGAGTGCCTGAACTTTAATAATTATCTGAAAATAAAAAATTAAAATTTTTTCTCGAAGGAAGACTTGAACCAAGGACCTCTCGGTCCGCAGCTGCTCACGCTAAATCACGGTACCACTGCGCTTATAAGGTTTGTCTATGCTTGAAACTGCTTATCTTGCGCATGGACTACTCAGTTTGTATATTTTGCTTATTTTTTCATAGTTCCACACTTCTTCCTGTTTTCTCGATTGATCTGTGTTTAGTTTTTCAAGGTCTATCCACCGTGGCAACTTATAACTAAATCTGAGGGGGGTGCGATGGGGAGGTTCCCTTGTCAGAAGTTAAGTCGCATAGTGCTCAGAGCCATTTGAACCATTGGAACCTTTCTCCATCAATTTCCTTCTCCCCCGCTCTGTGTCCATCTCTTCCTCTACCCTTCTCTTTCCACGTTATCACACTCACTCCAACAGGGCGCCGGTGGTTCTTATCCCCACAGTGTTTCTTCCCAAGTCGCAACTGATATCTGTACCATACTTGGTTGAAATCGATCCAGGTGTTTGGAATGAGCTTTATTCCCATGGCTTTGCCCACGTATGCACATGTCAAATATATTTCACATATACGATGATCAGCCAGAATATTATGACCACCTATCTAATAACTGGTATGTCCACCTTTGGCAAGGATAACAGCGGCGAAGCGTCATGGCATGGAAGCAATGAAGCCTTGGTAGGTCACTGGAGGGAATTGGCACCACATCTGCACATACAAGTCACCTAATTCCCGAAAACTCAGGGGAGGGAGGCGAGAAGCTCTGACGCCAGGTTCAATCACATTCCAGTTGTTTTCGATCTGGTTCAGATCTGGCGAGATTGGGGGCCAGCATATCAACTGGAACTCTCTACTCTGTTCCTGGAACCACTCCACCACACATCTGGTCTTGTGAAATGGCGCATTATCCTTTTGAAAAATGTTACTGCTGTTGTAAAACATGATCGTCATGAAGGGGTGTACATGGTCTGCAGCTAGTGTGCGATTCATCTGGGGAGTCTTGGTCCCTTTCACCAGCTCCACTGCACCCATGGATGCCCACCTGAATATTCCGCAGTGCGTAATGGAGCCGCTGCGAGCTTGTCTCCGTTCCGCAGCACAGGTGTCAAGGAGCTCTTCCCCTGGATTCGCGCCTTCCCATCGCCATGGTGAAGAAAAATGGGTCTCAGCACTATGGGACTTAACATCTGAGGTCATCAGTCCCCTAGAACTTAGAACTACTTAAACCTAACTAACCTAACGACATCACACACATCCATGCCCGAGGCAGGATTCGAACCTGTGACCGTAGCAGTCGCGCGGTTCCAGACTGATGCGCCTAGAACCGCTCGGCCACCTGGGCCGGCTGCGCAGTGGTAAGCAGGCCAGCTTGGCTTTCCGTTAGCCTGGCAAGCTTCACGGGACCAGTTCAGCCTGCTGCACATGATAACAGGTTGCGTTGTCAATCCAACGCGTCTAGCCAGGTATCTGTTTACTGTTCCACTGCAGCGCATTTACCATAACGGTGAGGCCAGAAAAATGAACAAATCAAACTTAATGGACAAAATGATGAATTGGGGAATATATACCAGTCACGAAACAGAGCCCAAGTCCAGCATAGGAAAAGTTTTCGTGTGTTTCTGAGGCAGCTTCAAATAAATCGGTAGGTGTCCCGCAATGCAAACCGTGTAAAAAGTTATTAAACACTTATTCAGGAACTAGAGTATGTTGCGACACATTTGTAAATTTGATCCGCAGTTTCCTTACTCCATAAATATTTTGAATGAGGACAAAGACATAGTAGCTGACAAGTGTATGGAAATGTATGCTAAGTCTTGATGCCATTTTGCAGTATATAGGCTTTCTAAACGTAGGGCTAACATTGACTAAAGTAGGAAAAAATATGGCTCAGTGGATATTAAGAACCACATTGTGGTGGTATGTAACGTAGTGCGTCGAAAACTTAGTACGAGAGGAAGTTCTTCTTCCAGTCATGTTCTTTTTAGATCAAAATAAAATGAAAAACGAACTTCGTGTTTGCTAGAATGCATTTGGAGAATTTAGAATGAACTATTTTGGCCTCTTAGATTGAATTCTACAAATCTGCAGTCTAGGAAAAAGTAATTAAAACTGATATATCTGTGGTCATGTTTGGCTCAAACAAACTAATTTTACAGCAACTAGACCTTCAAAACCTTACTTTAGTTGCCGTTGTAATATAATAGTCATCTTCAGGTTCTTAGATGCAAAGGATCTCGATTTTCTGAGGTGAAGCTTACTAGAGAAAACATGTATTAGAGCTGACATGATGATGTTTCGAACTGAGAATGACAGCCAGTACTAATCGAAAGACGGTGAGGTTGCAGAGAAAACTGTTCGTATCGAAATAATATCTAATACGTAGCATAGCACAGTGGGAAGATAGGCACGCAAGCAAGACTCTTGTGCTTGCTTGATTTGGGAAAAGCTTGTTTTGGATAGGAGTAAAGCAGCCTACCCGTTCTGCTGACAATATGCGGCAGCTTGCCCGCCTGGCTAACAGGCAAGCATGGGCGGGTTAAAAGCGGAATGTGTACACCTCTGTTGTCAGCGAGAAAAAGTTTCGTAAAGGTTTGAAATTACATGTAAAGTTTGTTACAAGTCACTAAGTGCTCTCAGTCTCAAATACTGAATGATTAAAGTATGGCTATTCGCACGTCTTGGGCTAGGCTGCTTTTTCACCCTCACCCCTTTGACAGGTAGTGGGTCCTAACCCCACCAGACAGTAGGTGATACGAGGTGCGGCTAGAAAAAAACCGGACTGATGCTGGAAAAAACATTTATTTACAATTATTTACAATTTCATGTTATCTCCTTCAATGTACTCTCCTCCTCGGTCTCTACACCGCTCCATACGAATTTTCCACTGTTCATAGCAATGCTGCAGATCATTTTCGGTAAGTCCATACATTACTTCCGTCGCTTTTTCTTTTACTGCTTCAACAGTCTCAAATCTAGTTCCTTTCAAAGCTGACTTGACTTTAGGGAAAAGAAAAAAGTCACAGGGGGCCAAATCAGGTGAGTAGGGTGGATGATCTAAGATGGGAATGTTGTGTTTTGCCAGAAACGTCTTCACTGACAATGCACTGTGAGCTGGGGCATTGTCTTGGTGAAGGATCCATGACTTTTTTCTCCACAAATCGTCCCGTTTTCTCCGTACTCGCTCACGTAGGGTAGCCAGGACGCTAATGTAGTAATGCTGATTCACTGTTTGTCCCTCTGGTACCCAATCAATGTGCACAATCCCTTTGATGTCAAAAAAAAAAACAATCATTATTGCCTTGAATTTCGATTTTGACATTCGTGCTTTTTTTTGTCGTGGAGAACCAGGAGTTTTCCAATGCATCGATTGGCGTTTAGTTTCGGGATCGTAAGTAAAAAACCACGATTCATCGCAAGTAATAACATTTTGTAAGAAGGTGGGATCACTTTCAATGTTTTCCAGGATGTCAGAACAAATCATTCTTCGGCGTTCCTTCTGTTCAATTGTGAGACACTTTGGAACCATTTTTGAACACACTTTGTTCATGTTGAAACTTTCATGAAGAATCTGCCTAACACTTTCCTTGTCAACTCCTGTTAACTCAGACACTGCTCTGATTGTTAAACGGCGATCTTGTCGAACAAGTTTACCGATTTTTTCAATGTTTGCATCAGTTTTTGCTGACAATGGTCTGCCAGTGCGAGTGTCATCACTGGTGTCTTCGCGGCAATCTTTAAATCGTTTAAACCACTCAAACACTTGTGTTCGCGATAAACAATCATCGCCGTACACTTGTTGTAACATAACAAACGTTTCACTTGCAGATTTTCCTAGTTTGAAACAAAATTTGATGTTAACACGCTGTTCTTTCTGTACACTCAACATTTTCCGACGCACAGACAAAACGTCAACTACTTAAAACAGACGCCACGGGCAGACTGAGTGCAGGAGGCAGATGAAACTCGAGCAGTAGGCGGAGCGAGAGTCACGTGACAGGCCACGCGACTTTCAGCCTTATTGCATTCGTTTTATTGTTTCACCAGTACAAGTCCGGTTTTTTTCTAGCCACACCTCGTATGCGTACCAAATTTGGCTGAAATCGTTCCAGTGGTTACGAGGAGATGTGGAACGTACAAACATAGATACTCACATACATACCAAGTTTGGTTGAAAGCGGTTCAGGGGTTTAGATGTGGAACATACATACATACATATATACGTACATCAATTTTTATAATATGAATGGATAAAATTTTGAATTATCTGTTTAGTATTATCAGGACATACGAACAGCGACGACTTACACGATACCTGCAAAACAAAGACGAAATTGGCTGATTAATCTGCGAGGGGAGCCTCAAACTAGCGCACTTTCCGCTATAGAGTGGCTCTGAGCACTATGGGACTTAACATCTGAGGTCATCAGTCCCCTAGAACTTAGAACTACTTAAACCTAACTAACCTAAGGACATCACACACATCCATGCCCGCGGCAGGATTCGAACCTGCGACCGTTGAGGTCACGCGGTTCCAGACTGAAGCGCCTAGAACCGCTCGGCCACACTGGCCGGCGCTATAGAGTGATAGATTCATTCTGGTAATATACCCTTGGGCTGTGGTTAAGCTATTTCTCCGCATTATCCTTTCCGGCGAAAGTGCCAGTCTATCAAGGTATACAGGCTACAGTTAAATTTAGAAAGCAGAAGAGAGCTACCGGTAGAAGGGAAGCCGTTCCTCAGATGATAAGAGCATTACCTGCCAAAGGCACCGTTCCCAACTTCCGATCTCGAGTGCAGGTCACAAACATACTTTTAATGTGCCGGGAAATTTCAGGGGTGAAATTTTCAGATAAACACGATGATAAGTTGTACGCTGATAACGTGTGCCTAGATCATAGCTCAACCCCACACCAGTGGCAGTACACATATTATTTCATTTCGGAGAGCAGAATCGTGTTATACAGTGAGTACCACGTCAGGCAAGGGAATCAATACTGGTGACCCAGAAGGCAGTCAAGGCGCAGCCGCAGCCGCCAGCAAGTGGCGTATCGGTTTTAACCGAAGTCCACGAGACACGTGCAACCTTCGAAAGAAGTCTCAGAAACCAGTTACACAATTTAGCACTGCATAACGGAGTGTGGGAAGCATCTGCTAACAAAGCTGTGAATAAACTCATACTGAAACCTTACAAACTAAGCGCATTGCATCGATTGAACAATTCTGTGTGGTGTGCGTACTGTAAGACCTTCGGTACACACACCATCACATTATTTGACTTGTCGCTCTACCGAAGTAGGCGAGTGTCTGCAATATGTCTCGTGGTCTTATCGTGGCGTGTTTATCTTCTGCCGTTAGGTCAGACGATAGAAATACCACTTGCACGTTTAGAGTAGCAGATTGACGGTGACCAACTTTAAAGAGAACTTGATTAATTTTCACACACATTTATTAAAATAATAGAAAGCATAGACATTACGTAACTTGATTCTGGATGCTGTTTACAATTGACAATCTGATGTTCCTTTGGTCTTGGTACGTTAATCTTAATCTCAAATACCTCTGATACTTGACAAAGTGTCTATACATTTCTCTTCATGGCTATGTACAGGAATATGGTAATCTTATTAGGCGCAGACTGAAACTTGACTATACACTAGTACGGACAAATGCAGACTGGTGCAGACAAATGCAGACTGACTAATCGGTGTTGACGAATAGCGGCTCCAGATCACGGAAACTGACAGCGGCCGGCAGAGCGGTGTGCTGGCCCCACGCCTATCCATACTGCATCCAGTGACACCTTCCTACAGAAGGGTCAGCAAAGTTTGTTATGCAAAACGTACCGTCAGAATGGGAAGAAAGAGGCTCGCTATAGCGAATAAAAACAATAACCACCCCAAAAGAATTCGAACACCAGAAACCATTATTTGAGTGAGGAAAATATTGGGACAAGCTGCGAAGAAATCTCAACGCTGTATATCTGTGCAAGTGAGAATTAAGATATTGTCGTATCGAAAAATTATCAAAAAAGACCTGCATCGTTGCAACTTTACTATTATGAATGAGTTAAGGCGCCCAGAAGAACTTTCGCGTGTTGAATTGTGGTTTTTGAGTGAAGTGAAGTCAGGACTTTTAAAACTCACTTTTTCATTTCTTCAGATTTTAACAACCCTACCACAACAAAGGTCAAAATTTAATAATGATTGTGGTGTTGCTCACGCTGCTAAATACTGCATTTTCGGGCAACAACTAAGTTATTATGTGCAAGGTGTCATTAGAGCACAGTTATTAAAGTCATTTAATGTAAACCGAGCGAGGTGGCGCAGTGGTTAGACACTGGACTCGCATTCGGGAGGACGACGGTTCAATCCCGCGTCCGGCCATCCTGATTTAGGTTTTCCGTGATTTCCCTAAATCACTCCAGGCAAATGCCGGGATGGTTCCTTTCAAAGGGCACGGCCGACTTCCTTCCCCGTCCTTCCCTAATCCGATGAGACCGATGACCTCGCTGTCTGGTCTCCTTCCCCGAAACAACCAACCAACCATCATTTAATGTAATAATGAATAAACTAGGCACTCATCTTTTCGTGTTTCCAACGCTGGTCTCGTTGTAAAATCATGGCTCAATCGTCGAAAATCTAGGTGGTGATGATTCCAAGCTCGAATGCAAAGAGGCCTAGGTTTTATTCTGCTATATTCAAAAGTTTTGTAGATGCGCTTCACAAAGAATTCTTGAAGATTAAACCTTTCGAAGTTAGCACAATGGTGATGTAAAAAAATAATCAGCACTTCGAATTTAAGTTACACTTCTTTTTTATTGCTTTTGTTGCGATAGCACGTAACACACAAAACATCACTTCACAATACAAAACATACTTGAAAACATCTTCCTCACTGTTAAAGTTCACATTTTAGAAACTGGCTACGTTATGCGTCTTTCCAACATGACGTCCAAGACTTGACCTTCTCAAGGTCCGACTCTCTAACAACTGCTTACCCGCCCAAAAATCAAGAGTTACAAGTACGTCAAAGATCATAGTGACAAAAGAAAGAATACACATAAGAATAATATCATTGCAACATAAACATATCGATGTATCAAAGTGCCTCTACATTAATGAAATCGAATCTGAATGTTGTCTCAGAAATATGTCAACTACTTTACAGAAACACAGTAGAACATTGCTGGTATCGAGAGGTTCAGGTGAGGTGCCATAATGGTTACGTAATTCAAGTACCATTACAAGATGAGCTCTGGTTCATCCTGTCAGGGTATGCGAACTCACAGAACATGCTCGATTGTCCATCACAAAATCCTCATCAGTTCCTTGCAGAGCCATGGCATACTCTCAGCTTGGTGTTTGGTGTGCAACATTTTGTGCCCTTTCACCAAACTGTTAACGCTAACCGGCATGTCCAGATAATTTTTCATCCCTAAGTGGATCAACTCACAGAAGATGAACGACTGTATGAATATTTTCGGCAAGACAGAGCAACAGAACCTTGTCACGAGTGCACAAGGTGTCCAGCAATGAGGGGACAATCAACAAAGGCAGTGCAATATCCTGGTATTCTCGATCGCCTTACCTCGATCCCTGTGATTTTTATCTGTGTGGCCATTTGAAGGTGCAAGTGTACTCAAACAATCCTCACACACTGGAAGAAGTAAAGCAAAACATCGAGGGCGCTACTCCTGCTATTCCTCAGAGAGGACTCCTACGCTTGTCTGACAGTTTGATAAATCGAGCACACGGCTGTATCGACGTCAACTGAGACCATTTCCACCAAATTTTGTGTTATTCATTAAACAAGGGACAATCCCGGGTCAGTACTACTGTAAATGCTTTATGAAACAGATTTATTTTGCCCTACCTGTACCAACGAACTATAAATCAAACACGAAAGAGGTAACTTACAAAACACACGTTCGGCCGACTCTTACATACTGCTCATCCATGTGGTACCATTACCAGGCACAAATACTACAGTACATAGGAAATATTCTAAGTAGAGCGGCTCGTATCATCTCAGATTCATTTAGAAAGCTTCAGAACTTCACGAACATGTTCGTCAATTAGCAGACGCTACAGGATAAGCGTTGTGCATCACAAAGATGTGTGCTGTAACAATTCCGAAAACATACGTTCCAAGAACACTCGACAAAATACATTCTAAGACAAATAAAGGAAAAGAAAACGACGCATCACGAAGGAACTATCCGAATAGGCCGGTAATAGGTAAATGTGATGTACGTGTATTGACTTTGATCCGTATAAAGGCAGTTATTAGGCATGGTATTGATTTACAGAGTTATTAGGAGCCCTTCTTAAGGATATCGTGCAAAATTCTGTCCAATTGGCGCGTTATTGTCAAAATTCAGAGCTGGTCAGAGAGCCATGCCCATAATGCTAAAACCGTTCTGAACTGGGGAGAGGCTTGGTATTGATTTACAGAGTTGTTAGAAGCCCTCCTTAAGGAAATAGTGCAAAATTCTGTCCAACTGGCGCGTTGTTGTCAAAATTCAGAACAGGTCGGAAGGCCATGCCCATAATGCTAAAACCGTTCTGAACTGGGGAGAGGCTTGGTATTGATTTAGAGAGTTGTCAGGCGCCCTCCTTAAGCTTATCGTGCAAAATTCTGTCCAACTGGCGCGTTATTGTCAAAATTCAGAGCTGGTCGGAGGGCCATGCCCATAATGCTAAAACCGTTCTGAACTGGGGAGAGCGCCGACAGAGTGGTCAAGCGGTTCTAGGCGCAACAGTCTGGAACCGCACTACTGCTACGGTCGCAGGTTGGAATCCTGCTTCGGGCATGGGTGTGTGTAATGTCCTTAGGTTAGTTAGGTTTAAGTAGTTCCAAGTTCTAGGGAATTGGTGACATTAGAAGTCAAAGTCCCATAGTGCTCAGAGCCATTCGAACCATTTGAACTAGGGAGAGTCTTGGTATTGATTTACAGGGTTGTTAGGAGCCCTCCTGAAGGATATCGTGCAAAATTCTGTCCAACTGGTGCGTTATTGTCAAAATTCAGAGCTGGTCAGAGGGCCATGCCCATAATCCTAAAACCGTTCTGAACTTGGGAGAGGCTTGGTATTGATTAACAGAGTTGTTAGGAGCCCTCCTTAAGGATATCGTGCAAAATTCTGTCCAACTGGTGCGTTACTGTCAAAATTCAGAGCTGGTCGGAGGGCAATGCCCATAATACTAAAACCGTTCTGAACTGGGGAGAGGCTTGATATTGATTTACAGAGTTGTTAGTCGCCCTCCTTAAGGATATCATGCCAAATTCTGTACAACTGGCACGTTATAGTCAAAATTCCGAGCTGCTCGGAGGGCTACGCCCATAATACTAAAACCGTTCTGAACTGGGGAGAGGCTAGGTATTTATTTACAGAGTTGTTAGGAGACCTCCTTAAGGAAATAGTGCAACATTCGGTCCAACTGGCGCGTTATTGTCAACATTCATAGCTGGTCAGAGGGCCATGCCCATAATGCTAAAACCGTTCTGAACTGGGGAGAGGCTTGGTATTGATTTATAGAGTTGTTAGGAGCCCTCCTTAAGGATGTCATGCAAAATTCTGTCCAACAGGCGCGTTATTGTCAAAATTCAGAGCTGGTCAAAGGGCCATGCCCATAATCCTAAAACCGTTCTGAACTGGAGAGAGGCTTGGTATTGATTTAGAGAGTTGTTAGGAGCCCTCCTTAAGGATATCGTGCCAAATTCTGTCCAACTGGCGTGTTATTATCAAAATTCGGAGCTGGTCGGAGGGCAATGCCCATAATACTAAAACCGTTCTGAACTGGGGAGAGGACCGGCCCGAGTTGTCGAACGGTTCTAGGTGCAAGAGTCTGGAACCGCAGGTTCGAATCCTGCCTCGGGCATGGGTGTGTATGATGTCCTTTGGTTAGTTAGGTTTAAGTAGTTCCAAGTTTTAGGGAATTGATGACCTTAGAAGTTAAGTCCCATAGTCCTCAGAGCCATTTGAACCACTTGAACTAGGGAGAGGCTTGGTATTGATTTACAGGGTTGTTAGGAGACCTCCTGAAGGATATCGAGCAAAAGTCTGTCCAACTGGCGCGTTATTGTCAAAATTTAGAGCTGGTCGGAGGGCCATGCCCGTAATGCTAAAACCGTTCTCAACTTGGGAGAGGCTTGGTATTGCTTTACAGAGTTGTTAAGAGCCCTCCTGAAGGATATCGTGCAAAATTCTGTCCAACTGGTGCGTTAGTGTCAAAATTCAGAGCTGGTCGGAGGGCCATGCCCATTACGCTGATACAGTTCTGTGCTGGGGAGAAGCTTGGTATTGATTTACAGATTTGTTATGCGCCCTCCTTAAGGATGTCATGCAAAATTCAGTCCAAGTTATTTATTATTGTCACAATTCAGAGCTGGTCGGAGCGCCATGCCCATAATCCTAAAACATTCTGAACTGGAGGGGGGGTGGTATTGATTTACAGAGTTGTTAGGAGCCCTCCTTAAGGATATCGTGCAAATTTCTGTCCAACTGGCGCGTGATTGTCAAAATTCAGAGCTGGACGGAAGGCCATTCCCATAATGCTAAAACAGTTCTAAACTGTGGAAAGGCTTGGAATTGATTTACAGAGTTGTTAGGAGCCCTCCTTAAGGATATCGTGCAAACTTCTGTCCAACCGGCATGTTATTGTCAAAATTCAGAGCTGGTCAGAGGGCCATGCCCATTATGCTAAAACCGTTCTCAACTGGGGAGAGACTTGGTATTGATTAACAGAGTTGTTAGGCGCCCTCCTTAAGCATATCGTGCAAAATTCTGTCCAAATGGCGCGTTATTGTCAAAATTCAGAGCTGGTCGGAGGGCAATGCCCATAATGCTAAAACCGCTCTGAACTGGGGAGAAGATTGGTATTGATTTAGAGAGTTGTTAGGAGCGCTCCTTAAGGAGATCGTGCAAAATTCTGTCCAACTGGCGCGATTGTGCCAAAATTCACAGCTGCTCGGAGGTCCATGCCCATAATCCTAAAACCGTTTTGAACTAGGGGAGAGGCTTGGTATAGATTTACAGAGTTGTTAGGCGCCCCCATAAGGATATCGTGCAAAATTCTGCACAACTGGCATGTTATAGTCAAAATTCCGTGCTGGTCGGAGGGCCATGCCCATAATGATAAAACCGTTCTGAACTGGGGAGAGGGCCGGCCAGAGTGGCCGAGCGGTACTAGGTGCAACAGTCTGGAACCGCACTACCCCTGCGGTCGCCGATTCGAATCCTGCCTCGGGCAAAGGTGTGTGTAATGTCCTTAGGTTAGTTAGGTTTAAGTAGTTCCAAGTTCTAGGGAATTGATGACATTAGAAGTGAAGTCCAATATTGCTCAGAGCCATTTGAACCATTTGAACAAGGGAGAGGCTTGGTATTGATTTACAGGGTTGTTAGGAGCCCTCCTGAAGGATATCGTGCAAAATTCTGTCCAACTGGCACGTTAGTGTCAAAATTCAGAGCTGGTCGGTGGGCCATGCCCATTACGCTGATACAGTTCCGTGCTGGGGAGAAGCTTGGTATTGATTTACAGATTTGTTAGGCGCCCTCCTTAAGGATGTCATGCAATATTCTGTCCAACAGGCGCGTTATTGTCAAAATTCAGAGCTGGTCGGAGGGCCATGCCCATAATGCTAAAACCGTTCTGAACTGGGCAGAGGCTTGGTATTGATTTACAGAGTTGTTAGGAACCCTCCTTAAGGATATCGTGCAAACTTCTTTCCAACTGGCGCATTATTGTCAAAATTCAGAGCTGGTCGGTGGGCCATGCCCATGATGCTAAAACGATTCTTAACTGGGGACAGGCATGGTATTGATTTACAGAGTTGTTAAGAGCCTTCCTAAAGCACATCGTGCTAAATTCTGTCCAACTGGCGTGTTATTGTCAAAATTCAGAGCTGCTCGGAGGGCCATGCCCATAATGCTAAAACCGTTCTGAACTGGGCAGAGGCGTGGTACTGATTTACAGAGTTGTTAGGAGCCCTCAGTAAGGATGTCGTGCAAACTTCTGTCCAACTAGCGCATTATTGTCAAAATTCAAAGCTGGTCGGAGGGCCATGCCCATAATGCTAAAACCGTTCTGAACTGGGGAGAGGCTTGGTGTTGATTTACAGAGTTGTTAGGACCCCACCTTAAAGGATATCGTGCAAAATTCTGTCCAACTGGCGTGTTAGTGTCAAAATTCAGAGCTGGACGGAAGGCCATGCCCATAATGCTAAAACAGTTCTGAACTGGGGAGAGACTTGGTATTGATTTATAGAGTTGTTAGGAGCCCTCCTTAAGGATGTCATGCAAAATGCTGTCCAACAGTTGCGTTATTGTCAAAATTCAGAGCTGGTCAGAGGGCCATGCCCATAATCCTAAAACCGTTCTGAACTTGGGAGAGGCTTGGTATTGATTAACAGAGTTGTTAGGAGCCCTCCTTAAGGATATCGTGCAAAATTCTGTCCAACTGGTGCGTAATTGTCAAAATTCAGAGCTGGTCGGAGGGCAATGCCCATAATACTAAAACCGTTCTGAACTGGGGTGAGGCTTTGATATTGATTTACAGAGTTGTTAGTCGCCCTCCTTAAGGATATCATGCAAAATTCTGTACAACTGGCACGTTATAGTCAAAATTCCGAGCTGCTCGGAGGGCTATGCCCATAATACTAAAACCGTTCTGAACTGCGGAGAGGCTAGGTATTTATTTACAGAGTTGTTAGGAGACCTCCTTAAGGAAATAGTGCAACATTCGGTCCAACTGGCGCGTTATTGTCAACATTCATAGCTGGTCAGAGGGCCATGCCTATAATGTTAAAACCGTTCTGAACTGGGGAGAGGCTTGGTATTGATTTATAGAGTTGTTAGGAGCCCTCCTTAAGGATGTCATGCAAAATTCTGTCCAACAGGCGCGTTATTGTCAAAATTCAGAGCTGGTCGGAGGGCCATGCCCATAATGCTAAAACCGTTCTCAACTTGGGAGAGGCTTGGTATTGATTTACAGAGTAGTTAAGAGCCCTCCTGAAGGATATCGTGCAAAATTCTGTCCAACTGGTGCGTTAGTGTCAAAATTCAGAGCTGGTCGGAGGGCCATGCCCATTACGCTGATACAGTTCTGTGCTGGGGAGAGGCTTGGTATTGATTTACAGATTTGTTATGCGCCCTCCTTAAGGATGTCATGCAAAATTCAGTCCAAGTTGCATATTATTGTCACAATTCAGAGCTGGTCGGAGGGCCATGCCCATAATCCTAAAACAGTTCTGAACTGGAGGGGGGGGTGGTATTGATTTAGAGAGTTGTTAGGAGCCCTCCTTCAGGATATCGTGCCAAATTCTGTCCAACTGGCGTGTTATTATCAAAATTCGGAGCTGGTCGGAGGGCAATGCCCATAATACTAAAACCGTTCTGAACTGGGGAGAGGACCGGCCCGAGTTGTCGAACGGTTCTAGGTGCAAGAGTCTGGAACCGCAGGTTCGAATCCTGCCTCGGGCATGGGTGTGTATGATGTCCTTTGGTTAGTTAGGTTTAAGTAGTTCCAAGTTTTAGGGAATTGATGACCTTAGAAGTTAAGTCCCATAGTCCTCAGAGCCATTTGAACCACTTGAACTAGGGAGAGGCTTGGTATTGATTTACAGGGTTGTTAGGAGCCCTCCTGAAGGATATCGAGCAAAATTCTGTCCAACTGGCGCGCTATTGTCAAAATTTAGAGCTGGTCGGAGGGCCATGCCCATAATGCTAAAACCGTTCTCAACTTGGGAGAGGCTTGGTATTGCTTTACAGAGTTGTTAAGAGCCCTCCTTAAGGATATAGTGCAAAATTCGGTCCAAGTGGCGGGTTATTGTCAAAATTCAGAGCCGTTGGAGGGCCATGCCCATAATGCTAAAACCTTTCTAAACTGGGGCGAGGGTTGGTATTGATTTACAGGATTGTTAGGAGACCTCGTTATGGATATCGTGCAAAATTCTGTCCAACTGGGGCGTTATTTGCAAAATTCAGAGCTGGTCGGAAGGCCATGCCCATAATGCTAAAACCGTTCTCAACTGGGAAGAGGCTTGGTAATAATTTCATAGTTGTTAGGAGCCCTCCTTAAGGATATCGTGCAAAATTCTGTCCAACTGGCGCGTTATAGTCACAATTCCGAGCTGGTCGGAGGGCCATGCCCATTACGCTGATACAGTTCTGTGCTGGGGAGAAGCTTGGTATTGATTTACAGAGTTGTTAGGCGCCCTCGTTAAGCATATAGTGCAAAATTCTGTCCAACTGGCGCGTTATTGTCAAAATTCAGAGCTGGTCGGAGGGCCATGCCCATTATGCTAAAACCGTTCTGAACTGGGGAGAGGGCAGGCCAGAGTGGTCGAGCGGTTCTAGGCGCAACAGTGTGGAACCGCATTACCGCTACGGTCGCGGGTTCGAATCCTGCCTCGGGCATGGGTGTGTGTGATGTCCTTAGGTTAGTATGGTTTAAGTAGTTCCAAGTTTTAGGGAATTGATGACCTTAGAAGTCAAAGTCCCATAGTGCTCAGAGCCATTTGAACCATTTGAACTAGGGAGAGGCTTGGTATTGATTTACAGGGTTGTTAGGATTCCTCCTGAAGGATATCGAGCAAAATTGTGTCCTACTGGGGCGTTATTGTCAAAATTCAGAGCTGGTCGGAGGGCAATGCCCATAATGGTACAACCGTTCTGAATTTGGGAGAGACTTGGTATTGATTTACAGAGTTGTTTGGAGCCCTCCTTAAGGATATTGTGCAAAATTCTGTCCAAGTGGCGTGTTATTGTCAACTTTCAGAGCTGGACGGAGGGCCATATTCATAATTCTAAAACCGTTCTGAACCGGTGAGAGGCTAGGTATTGATTTAGTGAGTTGTTAGGAGCCCTCCATAACCATATAGTGCAAAATTCTGTCCCACTGGCGCGTTATTGTCAAAATCAGAGCTGGTCGGAGGGCCATGCCCATTATGCTAAAACCGTTCTGAACTGGGGAGAGACTTGGTATTGTTTTACAGAGTTGTTAGGAGCCCTCCTTAAGGATATTGTGCAAAATTCTGTCCAAGTGGCGTGTTATTGTCAACTTTCAGAGCTGGACGGAGGGCCATATTCATAATTCTAAAACCGTTCTCAACCGGTGAGAGGCTAGGTATTGATTTGGAGAGTTGTTAGGAGCCCTCCTTAACCATATAGTGCAAAATTCTGTCCAACTGGCGCGTTATTGTCAAAATTCAGAGCTGGTCGGAGGGCCATGCCCATTATGGTAAAACCGTTCTGAACTTGGGAGAGGCTTGGTATTGATGTACTGAGTTGTTAGGAGCCCTCCTTAAGGATATTCTGCAAAATTCTGTCCAAGTGGCGTGTTATTGTCAAATTTCAGAGCTGGTCGGAGGGCCATATTCATAATTCTAAAACAGTTCTGAACTGCTGAGAGGCTAGGTATTGATTTAGAGAGTTGTTAGCAGCCCTCCTTAACCATATAGTGCATAATTCTGTCCAACTGGCGCGCTATTGTCAAAATTAGAGCTGGTCGGAGGGCCATGCCCATTATGCTAAAATCGTTCTGAACTGGGGAGAGACTTGGTACTGTTTTACAGAGTTCTTAGGAGCCCTCCTTTAGGATATCGTGCATAATTCTGTGCATCTGTCGTGTTATTGTCAATATTCAGACCCGGTCGGAGGGCCATGCCCATAATGCTAAAACCGTTCTGATCTAGGCAGAGGCGTGGTATTGATTTGCAGAGTTGTTAGTCGCCCTCCTTAAGGATATCATGCAAAATTCTGTACAACTGGCACGTTATAGTCAAAATTCCGTGCTGCTCGGAGGGCTATGCCCATAATACTAAAACCGTTCTGAACTGGGGAGAGGCTAGGTATTTATTTACAGAGTTGTTAGGAGACCTCCTTAAGGAAATAGTGCAACATTCTGTCCAACTGGCGCGTTATTGTCAACATTCATAGCAGGTCAGAGGGCCATGCCCATAATGCTAAAACCGTTCTGAACTGGGGAGAGGCTTCGTATTGATTTATAGAGTTGTTAGTCGCCCTCCTTAAGGATGTCATGCAAAATTCTGTCCAACAGGCGCGTTATTGTCAAAATTCAGAGCTGGTCGGACGGCCATGCCCATAATCCTAAAACCGTTCTGAACTGGAGAGAGGCTTGGTATTGATTTAGAGAGTTGTTAGGAGCCCTCCTTAAGGATATCGTGCCAAATTCTGTCCAACTGGCGTGTTATTATCAAAATTCGGAGCTGGTCGGAGGGCAAGGCCCATAATACTAAAACCGTTCTGAACTGGGGAGAGGACCGTCCCGAGTGGTCGAACGGTTCTAGGCGCAAGAGTCTGGAACCGCAGGTTCGAATCCTGCCTCGGGCATGGGTGTGTATGAGGTCCATTGGTTAGTTAGGTTTAAGTAGTTCCAAGTTTTAGGGAATTGATGACCTTAGAGGTTATGTCCCATAGTCCTCAGAGCCATTTGAACCACTTGAACTAGGGAGAGGCTTGGTATTGATTTACAGGGTTGTTAGGAACCCTCCTGAAGGATATCGTGCAAAATTCTGTCCAACTGGCGCGTTATTGTCAAAATTTCGAGCTGGTCGGAGGGCCATGCCCATAATGCTAAAACCGTTCTCAACTTGGGAGAGGCTTGGTATTGCTTTACAGAGTTGTTAAGAGCCCTCCTTAAGGATATAGTGCAAAATTCGGTCCAAGTGGCGGGTTATTGTCAAAATTCAGAGCTGTTGGAGGGCCATGCCCATAATGCTAAAACCGTTCTAAAATGGGGCGAGGGTTGGTATTGATTTACAGGATTGTTAGGAGACCTCGTTATGGATATCGTGCAAAATTCTGTCCAACTGGGGCGTTATTTGTAAAATTCAGATCTGGTCGGAGGGCCATGCCCATAATGCTAAAACCGTTCTCAACTGGGAAGAGGCTTGGTAATAATTTCATAGTTGTTAGGAGCCCTCCTTAAGGATATCGTGCAAAATTCTGTCCAACTGGCGCGTTGTTGTCAAAATTCAGAACAGGTCGGATGGCCATGCCCATAATGCTAAAACCGTTCTGAACTGGGGAGAGCGCCGGCGGAATGGTCAAGTGGTTCTAGGCGCAACAGTCTGGAACCGCACTACTGCTACGGTCGCAGGTTGGAATCCTGCCTCGGGCATGGGTGTGTGTAATGTCCTTAGGTTAGTTAGGTTTAAGTAGTTCCAAGTTCTAGGGAATTGGTGACATTAGAAGTTAAGTCCCACAGTGCTCAGAGCCATTCGAACCATTTGAACTAGGGAGAGTCTTGGTATTGATTTACAGGTTAGTTAGGAGCCCTCCTGAAGGATATCGTGCAAAATTCTGTCCAACTGGCGCGTTAGTGTCAAAATTCAGAGCTGGTCGGAGGGCCATGCCCATTACGCTGATACAGTTCTGTGCTGGGGAGAAGCTTGGTATTGATTTACAGATTTGTTATGCGCCCTCCTTAAGGATGTCATGCAAAATTCGGTCCAAGTTGCTTATTATTGTCACAATTCAGAGCTGGTCGGAGGGCCATGCCCATAATGCTAAAACAGTTCTGAACTGGAGCGGGGGTGGTATTGATTTACAGAGTTGTTAGGAGCCCTCCTTAAGGATATCGTGCAAATTTCTGTCCAACTGGCGCGTGATTGTCAAAATTCAGAGCTGGGCGGAAGGCCATTCCAATAATGCTAAAACAGTTCTAAACTGTGGAAAGGCTTGGAATTGATTTACAGAGTTGTTAGGAGCCCTCCTTAAGGATATCGTGCAAACTTCTGTCCAACCGGCATGTTACTGTCAAAATTCAGAGCTGGTCAGAGGGCCATGCCATCATGCTAAAACCGTTCTGAACTGGGGAGAGACTTGGTATTGATTAACAGAGTTGTTAGGCGCCCTCCTTAAGCATATCGTGCAAAATTCTGTCCAAATGGCGCGTTATTGTCAAAATTCAGAGCTGGTCGGAGGGCAATGCCCATAATGCTAAAACCGCTCTGATCTGGGGAGAAGATTGGTATTGATTTAGAGAGTTGTTAGGAGCCCTCCTTAAGGAGATCGTGCAAAATTCTGTCCAACTGGCGCGATTGTGCCAAAATTCACAGCTGCTCGGAGGTCCATGCCCATAATCCTAAAACCGTTTTGAACTAGGGGAGAGGCTTGGTATTGATTTACAGAGTTGTTAGGCGCCCCCCATAAGGATATCGTGCAAAATTCTGCACAACTGGCATGTTATAGTCAAAATTCCGTGCTGGTCGGAGGGCCATGCCCATAATGCTAAAACCGTTCTGAACTGGGGAGAGGGCCGGCCAGAGTGGCCGAGCGGTACTAGGCGCAACAGTCTGGAACCGCACTACCCCTGCGGTCGCCGATTCGAATCCTGCCTCGGGCAAAGGTGTGTGTAATGTCCTTAGGCTAGTTAGGTTTAAGTAGTTCCAAGTTCTAGGGAATTGATGACATTAAAAGTGAAGTCCCATATTGCTCAGAGCCCTTTGAACCATTTGAGCAAGGGAGAGGCTTGGTATTGATTTACAGGGTTGTTAGGAGCCCTCCTGAAGGATATCGTGCATAATTCTGTCCAACTGGCACGATAGTGTCAAAACTCAGAGCTGGTCGGAGGGCCATGCCCATTACGCTGATACAGTTCTGTGCTGGGGAGAAGATTGGTATTGATTTACAGATTTGTTAGGCGCCCTCCTTAAGGATGTCATGCAATATTCTGTCCAACAGGCGCGTTATTGTCAAAATTCAGAGCTGGTCGGAGGGCCATGCCCATAATGCTAAAACCGTTCTGAACTGGGCAGAGGCTTGGTATTGATTTACAGAGTTGTTAGGAACCCTCCTTAAGGATATCGTGCAAACTTCTTTCCAACTGGCGCATTATTGTCAAAATTCAGAGCTGGTCGGAGGGCCATGCCCATAATGCTAAAACCGTTCTGAACTGGGCAGAAGCGTGGTATTGATTTACAGAGTTGTTAGGAGCCCTCAGTAAGGATGTCGTGCAAACTTCTGTCCAACTAGCGCATTATTGTCAAAATTCAAAGCTGGTCGGAGGGCCATGCCCATAATGCTAAAACCGTTCTGAACTGGGGAGAGGCTTGGTGTTGATTTACAGAGTTGTTAGGACCCCACCTTAAAGGATTTCGTGCAAAATTCTGTCCAACAGGTGCGTTATTGTCAAAATTCAGAGCTGGTCGGAGGGCAATGCCCATAATACTAAAACCGTCCTGAACTGGGGAGAGACTTGGTATGGATTTACAGAGTTGTTAGGCGCCCTCCTTAAGGATACCGTGCCAAATTCTGTCCAACTGGCGCGTTATTGTCACAATTCAGAGCTGGTCGGAGGGCCATGCCCATAATGCTAAAACCGTTCTGAACTGGGGAGAGCCTTGGTATTGATTTACAGAGTTGTTAGGTGCCATCCTTAAGGATATCACGCTAAATTCTGTCCAAGTGGCGCGTTATTGTCAAAATTTAGAGCTGGTCGGTAGGCCATGTCCATAATCCTAAAACTATTCTCAACAGGGGAGTGGCTTCGTATTGATTTACAGAGTTGTTAGGAGACCTCCTTAAGGATATCATGCAAAATTCAGTCCAACTGTGGCGTCATTGTCGAAATTCAGAGCTGGTCTGAGGGCCATGCCCATAATGCTAAAACAGTTCTCAACTGGTCAGAGACTTTATATTGATTTACAGAGATGTTAAAAGCCCTCCTGAAGGATATAGTTCAAAATTCTGTCCAACCGGAGCGTTATTGTCAAAATTCAGAACTGTTTGGAGGGCCCTGCCCATAATGCTAAAACCGTTCTGAACTGGGGAGAGGCTTGGTATTGATTTAGAGAGTTGTTAGGAGCGCTCGTTAAGGATATCGTGCCAAATTCCGTCCAACTGGCGCGTTTTTGTCAAAATTCAGAGCTGGTCGGAGGGCCATGCCCATAATGCTAAAACCGTTCTGATCTGGGGAGAAGCTTGGTATTGATGTACGGAATTATTAGGAGCCCTCCTTAAGGATATCGTGCAAACTACTGTCCAATTGATGCGTTATTGCCAAAATTCCGAGCAGGTCGGAGGGCCATGCCCATAATGCTAAAACCGTTCTGATCTGGGGAGAAGCTTGGTATTGAAGTACAGAATTATTAGGAGCCCTCCTTAAGGGTATCGTGCAAAATTCTTTCAAACTGGCGCGTAATTGTCAAAACTCAGAGCTGGTCGGAGGGCCATGCCCATAATGCTAAAACAGTTCTGAACTGGGGAGAATCTTGGTATTGATGTAGAGAGTTGTTAGGAGCCCTCGTGAAGCATATAGTGCAAAATTCTGTCCAACTGGCGCGTTAGTGTCAAAATTCAGAGCTAGTCGGAGGGCCATGCCCATAATGCTAAAATCGTTTTGAACTGGGGAGAGACTTGGTATTGGTTTACAGAGTTGTTAGGAGCCCTCCTTAAGGATATCGTGCAAACTTCTGTTCAACTGGCTCGTTATTGTCAAAAGTCAGAGCTGGTCGGAGGGCTTTTCCATAATGCTAAAACCGTTCTAAGCTGGGGAGAGGCTTGGTATTGATTTACAGGGTTGTTAGGAGCCCTCCTTAAGGATATCGTGCAAAATTCAGTCCAACGGGCGCGTTATTGTCAAAATTCAGAGCTGGCCGGAAGGTCATGTCCATAATGCTAAAACAGTTCTAAACTGTGGAGAGGCTTGGAATTAATTTACAGAGTTGTTAGGAGCACTCCTTAAGGATATCGTCCAAACTTCTGTCCACCCGGCATTTTATTGTCAAAATTCAGAGCTGGTCAGAGGGCCATGCCATCATGCTAAAACGGTTCTGAACTGGGGAGAGACTTGGTATTGATTAACAGAGTTGTTAGGCGCCCCCCATAAGGATATCGTGGAAATTTGTGTCCAACTGGCGCATTATTGTCTAAATTCATAGCTGGACGGTGGGCCATGCCCATGATGCTAAAACGATGCTTAACTTGGGACAGGCTTGGTATTGATTTACAGAGTTGTTAAGAGTCTTCCTTAAGGATATCGTGCTAAATTCTGTCCAACAGGCGCGTTATTGTGAAAATTCAGAGCTGGTCGGAGGGCCATGCCCATAATCCTAAAACCGTTCTGAACTGGGGAGAGGCTTCGTATTGATTGAAAGAGTTGTTAGGAGCCCTCCTTAAGGATATCGTGCAAAATTCTGTCCAACTGGCGCGTTATTATCAAAATTCAGAGCTGGTCGGAGGGCCATGCCATTAATACTAAAACCGTTCTGAACTTGGGAGAGGGTTCGTATTGATTTACAGAGTTTTAGGAGCCGTCCGTAAGGATATCGTGCAAAATTCTGAAAAAGTGGCGCGTTATTGTCAAAATTCAGAGCTGTTCGGAGGGCCATGCCCTTAATGCTGTAAGCGTTCTGAACTGGGGAGAGGCTTGCTATTTAATTACAGAGTTGTTAGGAGCCCTCCTTAAGGAAATAGTGCAACATTCTGTCCAACTGGCGCGTTATTGTCAACATTCATAGCTAGTCAGAGGGCCATGCCCATAATGCTAAAACTGTTCTGGACTGGGGAGAGGCTTGGTATTGCTTTATGGAGTTGTTAGGAGCCCTCCTTAAGGATGTCATGCAATATTCTTTCCAACAGGCGCGTTATTGTCAAAATTTAGAGCTGGTCGGAGGGCAATGCCCATAATACTAAAACCGTTCTGAACTGGGGAGAGGGCCGGCCCGAGTGGTCGAGCGGTTCTAGGCGCAACAGTCTGGAACCTCACTACCGCTACGGTCGCAGGTTCGAGTCCTGCCTCGGGCATGGGTGTGTATGATGTCCTTTGGTTAGTTAGGTTTAAGTAGTTACAAGTTTTAGGGAATTGATGATCTTAGAAGTTAAGTCCTATAGTCCTCAGAGCCATTTGAACCATTTGAACTAGGGAGAGGCTTGGTATTGATTTACAGGGTTGTTGGGAGCCCTCCTGAAGGATATCGTGCAAAATTCTGTCCAACTGGCGCGTTATTGTCAAAATTTAGAGCTGGTCGGAGGGCCATGCCCATAATGCTAAATCCGTTCTGAACTTGGGAGAGGCTTGGTATTGATTTACAGAGTTGTTAAGAGCCCTCCTTAAGGATATCGTGCAAAATTCGGTCCAAGTGGCGGGTTATTGTCAAAATTCTGAGCTGGTCATGCTGGTCATGCAATATTCTGTCCAACAGGCGCGTTATTGTCAAAATTTAGAGCTGGTCGGAGGGCAATGCCCATAATGCTAAAACCGTTCTCAACTGGGAAGAGGCTTGGTAATAATTTCATAGTTGTTAGGAGCCCTCCTTAAGGATATTGTGCAAAATTCTGTCCAACTGGCGCGTTATTGTCACAATTCCGAGCTGGTCGGAGGGCCATGCCTATAATGCTAATACCGTTCTGAACTGGGGAGAAGCTTGGTATTGATTTACAGAGTTGTTAGGCGCCCTCCTTAAGGATGTCATGCAAAATTCTGTCCAAGTTGCATATTATTGCCACAATTCAGAGCTGGTCGGAGGGCCATGCCCATAATGCTGAAACCGTTCTGAACTGGGGAGAGGCTTGGTATTGATTTACAGAGTTGTTAGGTGCCCTCCTTAAGGATATCGTGCTAAATTCTGTCCAAGTGGCGTGTTAATGTCAAAATTTAGAGCTGGTCGGTAGGCCATGTCCATAATGCTAAAACTATTCTCAACTGGGGAGTGGCTTCGTATTGATTTACAGAGTTGTTAGGAGACCTCCTTAAGTATATAATGCAAAATTCAGTCCAACTGTGGCGTCATTGTCAAAATTCAGAGCTGGTCGGGGGGCCATGCCCATAATGCTAAAACCGTTCTTAACTGGGCAGAGACTTTGTATTGATTTACAGAGTTGTTAGAAGCCCTCCTGAAGGATATCGTGCAAAATTCTGTCCAACCGGAGCGTTATTGTCAAAATTCAGAACTGTTTGGAGGGCCCTGCCCATAATGCTAAAACCGTTCTGAAATGGGAGGAGGCTTGGTATTGATTTAGAGAGTTGTTAGGAGCCCTCGTTAAGGATATCGTGCCAAATTCTGTCCAACTGGCACGTTATTGTCAAAATTCAGAGCTGGTCGGATGGCCATGCCCATAATGCTAAAACCGTTCTGAACTGGGGAGAGGCTTGGTGTTGATTTACAGAGTTGTTAGGACCCCACCTTAAAGGATTTCGTGCAAAATTCTGTCCAACAGGTGCGTTATTGTGAAAATTCAGAGCTGGTCGGTGGGCAATGCCCATAATACTAAAACCGTCCTGAACTGGGGAGAGACTTGGTATGGATTTACAGAGTTGTTAGGCGCCCTCCTTAAGGATACCGTGCCAAATTCTGTCCAACTGGCGCGTTATTGTCACAATTCAGAGCTGGTCGGAGGGCCATGCCCATAATGCTAAAACCGTTCTGAACTGGGGAGAGCCTTGGTATTGATTTACAGAGTTGTTAGGTGCCATCCTTAAGGATATCACGCTAAATTCTGTCCAAGTGGCGCGTTATTGTCAAAATTTAGAGCTGGTCGGAGGGCAATGCCCATAATGCTAAAACCGTTCTCAACTGGGAAGAGGCTTGGTAATAATTTCATAGTTGTTAGGAGCCCTCCTTAAGGATATTGTGCAAAATTCTGTCCAACTGGCGCGTTATTGTCACAATTCCGAGCTGGTCGGAGGGCCATGCCTATAATGCTAATACCGTTCTGAACTGGGGAGAAGCTTGGTATTGATTTACAGAGTTGTTAGGCGCCCTCCTTAAGGATGTCATGCAAAATTCTGTCCAAGTTGCATATTATTGCCACAATTCAGAGCTGGTCGGAGGGCCATGCCCATAATGCTGAAACCGTTCTGAACTGGGGAGAGGCTTGGTATTGATTTACAGAGTTGTTAGGTGCCCTCCTTAAGGATATCGTGCTAAATTCTGTCCAAGTGGCGTGTTAATGTCAAAATTTAGAGCTGGTCGGTAGGCCATGTCCATAATGCTAAAACTATTCTCAACTGGGGAGTGGCTTCGTATTGATTTACAGAGTTGTTAGGAGACCTCCTTAAGTATATAATGCAAAATTCAGTCCAACTGTGGCGTCATTGTCAAAATTCAGAGCTGGTCGGGGGGCCATGCCCATAATGCTAAAACCGTTCTTAACTGGGCAGAGACTTTGTATTGATTTACAGAGTTGTTAGAAGCCCTCCTGAAGGATATCGTGCAAAATTCTGTCCAACCGGAGCGTTATTGTCAAAATTCAGAACTGTTTGGAGGGCCCTGCCCATAATGCTAAAACCGTTCTGAAATGGGAGGAGGCTTGGTATTGATTTAGAGAGTTGTTAGGAGCCCTCGTTAAGGATATCGTGCCAAATTCTGTCCAACTGGCACGTTATTGTCAAAATTCAGAGCTGGTCGGATGGCCATGCCCATAATGCTAAAACCGTTCTGAACTGGGGAGAGGCTTGGTGTTGATTTACAGAGTTGTTAGGACCCCACCTTAAAGGATTTCGTGCAAAATTCTGTCCAACAGGTGCGTTATTGTGAAAATTCAGAGCTGGTCGGAGGGCAATGCCCATAATACTAAAACCGTCCTGAACTGGGGAGAGACTTGGTATGGATTTACAGAGTTGTTAGGCGCCCTCCTTAAGGATACCGTGCCAAATTCTGTCCAACTGGCGCGTTATTGTCACAATTCAGAGCTGGTCGGAGGGCCATGCCCATAATGCTAAAACCGTTCTGAACTGGGGAGAGCCTTGGTATTGATTTACAGAGTTGTTAGGTGCCATCCTTAAGGATATCACGCTAAATTCTGTCCAAGTGGCGCGTTATTGTCAAAATTTAGAGCTGGTCGGTAGGCCATGTCCATAATCCTAAAACTATTCTCAACAGGGGAGTGGCTTCGTATTGATTTACAGAGTTGTTAGGAGACCTCCTTAAGGATATCATGCAAAATTCAGTCCAACTGTGGCGTCATTGTCGAAATTCAGAGCTGGTCTGAGGGCCATGCCCATAATGCTAAAACAGTTCTCAACTGGTCAGAGACTTTATATTGATTTACGGAGATGTTAAAAGCCCTCCTGAAGGATATAGTTCAAAATTCTGTCCAACCGGAGCGTTATTGTCAAAATTCAGAACTGTTTGGAGGGCCCTGCCCATAATGCTAAAACCGTTCTGAACTGGGGAGAGGCTTGGTATTGATTTAGAGAGTTGTTAGGAGCGCTCGTTAAGGATATCGTGCCAAATTCCGTCCAACTGGCGCGTTTTTGTCAAAATTCAGAGCTGGTCGGAGGGCCATGCCCATAATGCTAAAACCGTTCTGATCTGGGGAGAAGCTTGGTATTGATGTACGGAATTATTAGGAGCCCTCCTTAAGGATATCGTGCAAACTACTGTCCAATTGATGCGTTATTGCCAAAATTCCGAGCAGGTCGGAGGGCCATGCCCATAATGCTAAAACCGTTCTGATCTGGGGAGAAGCTTGGTATTGAAGTACAGAATTATTAGGAGCCCTCCTTAAGGGTATCGTGCAAAATTCTTTCAAACTGGCGCGTAATTGTCAAAACTCAGAGCTGGTCGGAGGGCCATGCCCATAATGCTAAAACAGTTCTGAACTGGGGAGAATCTTGGTATTGATGTAGAGAGTTGTTAGGAGCCCTCGTGAAGCATATAGTGCAAAATTCTGTCCAACTGGCGCGTTAGTGTCAAAATTCAGAGCTAGTCGGAGGGCCATGCCCATAATGCTAAAATCGTTTTGAACTGGGGAGAGACTTGGTATTGGTTTACAGAGTTGTTAGGAGCCCTCCTTAGGGATATCGTGCAAACTTCTGTTCAACTGGCTCGTTATTGTCAAAAGTCAGAGCTGGTCGGAGGGCTTTTCCATAATGCTAAAACCGTTCTAAGCTGGGGAGAGGCTTGGTATTGATTTACAGGGTTGTTAGGAGCCCTCCTTAAGGATATCGTGCAAAATTCAGTCCAACGGGCGCGTTATTGTCAAAATTCAGAGCTGGCCGGAAGGTCATGTCCATAATGCTAAAACAGTTCTAAACTGTGGAGAGGCTTGGAATTAATTTACAGAGTTGTTAGGAGCACTCCTTAAGGATATCGTCCAAACTTCTGTCCACCCGGCATTTTATTGTCAAAATTCAGAGCTGGTCAGAGGGCCATGCCATCATGCTAAAACGGTTCTGAACTGGGGAGAGACTTGGTATTGATTAACAGAGTTGTTAGGCGCCCCCCATAAGGATATCGTGGAAATTTGTGTCCAACTGGCGCATTATTGTCTAAATTCATAGCTGGACGGTGGGCCATGCCCATGATGCTAAAACGATGCTTAACTTGGGACAGGCTTGGTATTGATTTACAGAGTTGTTAAGAGTCTTCCTTAAGGATATCGTGCTAAATTCTGTCCAACAGGCGCGTTATTGTGAAAATTCAGAGCTGGTCGGAGGGCCATGCCCATAATCCTAAAACCGTTCTGAACTGGGGAGAGGCTTCGTATTGATTGAAAGAGTTGTTAGGAGCCCTCCTTAAGGATATCGTGCAAAATTCTGTCCAACTGGCGCGTTATTATCAAAATTCAGAGCTGGTCGGAGGGCCATGCCATTAATACTAAAACCGTTCTGAACTTGGGAGAGGGTTCGTATTGATTTACAGAGTTTTAGGAGCCGTCCGTAAGGATATCGTGCAAAATTCTGAAAAAGTGGCGCGTTATTGTCAAAATTCAGAGCTGTTCGGAGGGCCATGCCCTTAATGCTATAAGCGTTCTGAACTGGGGAGAGGCTTGCTATTTAATTACAGAGTTGTTAGGAGCCCTCCTTAAGGAAATAGTGCAACATTCTGTCCAACTGGCGCGTTATTGTCAACATTCATAGCTAGTCAGAGGGCCATGCCCATAATGCTAAAACTGTTCTGGACTGGGGAGAGGCTTGGTATTGCTTTATGGAGTTGTTAGGAGCCCTCCTTAAGGATGTCATGCAATATTCTTTCCAACAGGCGCGTTATTGTCAAAATTTAGAGCTGGTCGGAGGGCAATGCCCATAATACTAAAACCGTTCTGAACTGGGGAGAGGGCCGGCCTGAGTGGTCGAGCGGTTCTAGGCGCAACAGTCTGGAACCTCACTACCGCTACGGTCGCAGGTTCGAGTCCTGCCTCGGGCATGGGTGTGTATGATGTCCTTTGGTTAGTTAGGTTTAAGTAGTTACAAGTTTTAGGGAATTGATGATCTTAGAAGTTAAGTCCTATAGTCCTCAGAGCCATTTGAACCATTTGAACTAGGGAGAGGCTTGGTATTGATTTACAGGGTTGTTGGGAGCCCTCCTGAAGGATATCGTGCAAAATTCTGTCCAACTGGCGCGTTATTGTCAAAATTTAGAGCTGGTCGGAGGGCCATGCCCATAATGCTAAATCCGTTCTGAACTTGGGAGAGGCTTGGTATTGATTTACAGAGTTGTTAAGAGCCCTCCTTAAGGATATCGTGCAAAATTCGGTCCAAGTGGCGGGTTATTGTCAAAATTCTGAGCTGGTCATGCTGGTCATGCAATATTCTGTCCAACAGGCGCGTTATTGTCAAAATTTAGAGCTGGTCGGAGGGCAATGCCCATAATGCTAAAACCGTTCTCAACTGGGAAGAGGCTTGGTAATAATTTCATAGTTGTTAGGAGCCCTCCTTAAGGATATTGTGCAAAATTCTGTCCAACTGGCGCGTTATTGTCACAATTCCGAGCTGGTCGGAGGGCCATGCCTATAATGCTAATACCGTTCTGAACTGGGGAGAAGCTTGGTATTGATTTACAGAGTTGTTAGGCGCCCTCCTTAAGGATGTCATGCAAAATTCTGTCCAAGTTGCATATTATTGCCACAATTCAGAGCTGGTCGGAGGGCCATGCCCATAATGCTGAAACCGTTCTGAACTGGGGAGAGGCTTGGTATTGATTTACAGAGTTGTTAGGTGCCCTCCTTAAGGATATCGTGCTAAATTCTGTCCAAGTGGCGTGTTAATGTCAAAATTTAGAGCTGGTCGGTAGGCCATGTCCATAATGCTAAAACTATTCTCAACTGGGGAGTGGCTTCGTATTGATTTACAGAGTTGTTAGGAGACCTCCTTAAGTATATAATGCAAAATTCAGTCCAACTGTGGCGTCATTGTCAAAATTCAGAGCTGGTCGGGGGGCCATGCCCATAATGCTAAAACCGTTCTTAACTGGGCAGAGACTTTGTATTGATTTACAGAGTTGTTAGAAGCCCTCCTGAAGGATATCGTGCAAAATTCTGTCCAACCGGAGCGTTATTGTCAAAATTCAGAACTGTTTGGAGGGCCCTGCCCATAATGCTAAAACCGTTCTGAAATGGGAAGAGGCTTGGTATTGATTTAGAGAGTTGTTAGGAGCCCTCGTTAAGGATATCGTGCCAAATTCTGTCCAACTGGCACGTTATTGTCAAAATTCAGAGCTGGTCGGATGGCCATGCCCATAATGCTAAAACCGTTCTGAACTGGGGAGAGGCTTGGTGTTGATTTACAGAGTTGTTAGGACCCCACCTTAAAGGATTTCGTGCAAAATTCTGTCCAACAGGTGCGTTATTGTGAAAATTCAGAGCTGGTCGGAGGGCAATGCCCATAATACTAAAACCGTCCTGAACTGGGGAGAGACTTGGTATGGATTTACAGAGTTGTTAGGCGCCCTCCTTAAGGATACCGTGCCAAATTCTGTCCAACTGGCGCGTTATTGTCACAATTCAGAGCTGGTCGGAGGGCCATGCCCATAATGCTAAAACCGTTCTGAACTGGGGAGAGCCTTGGTATTGATTTACAGAGTTGTTAGGTGCCATCCTTAAGGATATCACGCTAAATTCTGTCCAAGTGGCGCGTTATTGTCAAAATTTAGAGCTGGTCGGTAGGCCATGTCCATAATCCTAAAACTATTCTCAACAGGGGAGTGGCTTCGTATTGATTTACAGAGTTGTTAGGAGACCTCCTTAAGGATATCATGCAAAATTCAGTCCAACTGTGGCGTCATTGTCGAAATTCAGAGCTGGTCTGAGGGCCATGCCCATAATGCTAAAACAGTTCTCAACTGGTCAGAGACTTTATATTGATTTACGGAGATGTTAAAAGCCCTCCTGAAGGATATAGTTCAAAATTCTGTCCAACCGGAGCGTTATTGTCAAAATTCAGAACTGTTTGGAGGGCCCTGCCCATAATGCTAAAACCGTTCTGAACTGGGGAGAGGCTTGGTATTGATTTAGAGAGTTGTTAGGAGCGCTCGTTAAGGATATCGTGCCAAATTCCGTCCAACTGGCGCGTTTTTGTCAAAATTCAGAGCTGGTCGGAGGGCCATGCCCATAATGCTAAAACCGTTCTGATCTGGGGAGAAGCTTGGTATTGATGTACGGAATTATTAGGAGCCCTCCTTAAGGATATCGTGCAAACTACTGTCCAATTGATGCGTTATTGCCAAAATTCCGAGCAGGTCGGAGGGCCATGCCCATAATGCTAAAACCGTTCTGATCTGGGGAGAAGCTTGGTATTGAAGTACAGAATTATTAGGAGCCCTCCTTAAGGGTATCGTGCAAAATTCTTTCAAACTGGCGCGTAATTGTCAAAACTCAGAGCTGGTCGGAGGGCCATGCCCATAATGCTAAAACAGTTCTGAACTGGGGAGAATCTTGGTATTGATGTAGAGAGTTGTTAGGAGCCCTCGTGAAGCATATAGTGCAAAATTCTGTCCAACTGGCGCGTTAGTGTCAAAATTCAGAGCTAGTCGGAGGGCCATGCCCATAATGCTAAAATCGTTTTGAACTGGGGAGAGACTTGGTATTGGTTTACAGAGTTGTTAGGAGCCCTCCTTAAGGATATCGTGCAAACTTCTGTTCAACTGGCTCGTTATTGTCAAAAGTCAGAGCTGGTCGGAGGGCTTTTCCATAATGCTAAAACCGTTCTAAGCTGGGGAGAGGCTTGGTATTGATTTACAGGGTTGTTAGGAGCCCTCCTTAAGGATATCGTGCAAAATTCAGTCCAACGGGCGCGTTATTGTCAAAATTCAGAGCTGGCCGGAAGGTCATGTCCATAATGCTAAAACAGTTCTAAACTGTGGAGAGGCTTGGAATTAATTTACAGAGTTGTTAGGAGCACTCCTTAAGGATATCGTCCAAACTTCTGTCCACCCGGCATTTTATTGTCAAAATTCAGAGCTGGTCAGAGGGCCATGCCATCATGCTAAAACGGTTCTGAACTGGGGAGAGACTTGGTATTGATTAACAGAGTTGTTAGGCGCCCCCCATAAGGATATCGTGGAAATTTGTGTCCAACTGGCGCATTATTGTCTAAATTCATAGCTGGACGGTGGGCCATGCCCATGATGCTAAAACGATGCTTAACTTGGGACAGGCTTGGTATTGATTTACAGAGTTGTTAAGAGTCTTCCTTAAGGATATCGTGCTAAATTCTGTCCAACAGGCGCGTTATTGTGAAAATTCAGAGCTGGTCGGAGGGCCATGCCCATAATCCTAAAACCGTTCTGAACTGGGGAGAGGCTTCGTATTGATTGAAAGAGTTGTTAGGAGCCCTCCTTAAGGATATCGTGCAAAATTCTGTCCAACTGGCGCGTTATTATCAAAATTCAGAGCTGGTCGGAGGGCCATGCCATTAATACTAAAACCGTTCTGAACTTGGGAGAGGGTTCGTATTGATTTACAGAGTTTTAGGAGCCGTCCGTAAGGATATCGTGCAAAATTCTGAAAAAGTGGCGCGTTATTGTCAAAATTCAGAGCTGTTCGGAGGGCCATGCCCTTAATGCTATAAGCGTTCTGAACTGGGGAGAGGCTTGCTATTTAATTACAGAGTTGTTAGGAGCCATCCTTAAGGAAATAGTGCAACATTCTGTCCAACTGGCGCGTTATTGTCAACATTCATAGCTAGTCAGAGGGCCATGCCCATAATGCTAAAACTGTTCTGGACTGGGGAGAGGCTTGGTATTGCTTTATGGAGTTGTTAGGAGCCCTCCTTAAGGATGTCATGCAATATTCTTTCCAACAGGCGCGTTATTGTCAAAATTTAGAGCTGGTCGGAGGGCAATGCCCATAATACTAAAACCGTTCTGAACTGGGGAGAGGGCCGGCCCGAGTGGTCGAGCGGTTCTAGGCGCAACAGTCTGGAACCTCACTACCGCTACGGTCGCAGGTTCGAGTCCTGCCTCGGGCATGGGTGTGTATGATGTCCTTTGGTTAGTTAGGTTTAAGTAGTTACAAGTTTTAGGGAATTGATGATCTTAGAAGTTAAGTCCTATAGTCCTCAGAGCCATTTGAACCATTTGAACTAGGGAGAAACTTGGTATTGATTTACAGGGTTGTTGGGAGCCCTCCTGAAGGATATCGTGCAAAATTCTGTCCAACTGGCGCGTTATTGTCAAAATTTAGAGCTGGTCGGAGGGCCATGCCCATAATGCTAAATCCGTTCTGAACTTGGGAGAGGCTTGGTATTGATTTACAGAGTTGTTAAGAGCCCTCCTTAAGGATATCGTGCAAAATTCGGTCCAAGTGGCGGGTTATTGTCAAAATTCTGAGCTGGTCATGCTGGTCATGCAATATTCTGTCCAACAGGCGCGTTATTGTCAAAATTTAGAGCTGGTCGGAGGGCAATGCCCATAATGCTAAAACCGTTCTCAACTGGGAAGAGGCTTGGTAATAATTTCATAGTTGTTAGGAGCCCTCCTTAAGGATATTGTGCAAAATTCTGTCCAACTGGCGCGTTATTGTCACAATTCCGAGCTGGTCGGAGGGCCATGCCTATAATGCTAATACCGTTCTGAACTGGGGAGAAGCTTGGTATTGATTTACAGAGTTGTTAGGCGCCCTCCTTAAGGATGTCATGCAAAATTCTGTCCAAGTTGCATATTATTGCCACAATTCAGAGCTGGTCGGAGGGCCATGCCCATAATGCTGAAACCGTTCTGAACTGGGGAGAGGCTTGGTATTGATTTACAGAGTTGTTAGGTGCCCTCCTTAAGGATATCGTGCTAAATTCTGTCCAAGTGGCGTGTTAATGTCAAAATTTAGAGCTGGTCGGTAGGCCATGTCCATAATGCTAAAACTATTCTCAACTGGGGAGTGGCTTCGTATTGATTTACAGAGTTGTTAGGAGACCTCCTTAAGTATATAATGCAAAATTCAGTCCAACTGTGGCGTCATTGTCAAAATTCAGAGCTGGTCGGGGGGCCATGCCCATAATGCTAAAACCGTTCTTAACTGGGCAGAGACTTTGTATTGATTTACAGAGTTGTTAGAAGCCCTCCTGAAGGATATCGTGCAAAATTCTGTCCAACCGGAGCGTTATTGTCAAAATTCAGAACTGTTTGGAGGGCCCTGCCCATAATGCTAAAACCGTTCTGAAATGGGAAGAGGCTTGGTATTGATTTAGAGAGTTGTTAGGAGCCCTCGTTAAGGATATCGTGCCAAATTCTGTCCAACTGGCACGTTATTGTCAAAATTCAGAGCTGGTCGGATGGCCATGCCCATAATGCTAAAACCGTTCTGAACTGGGGAGAGGCTTGGTATTGATTTACAGAGTTGTTAGGAGCCCTCCTTATGGATATCGTGCAAATGTCTGTCCAACTGGCGCGTTACTGTCAAAATTCAGAGCTGGTCGGAGGGCCATGCCCATAATGCTAAAACCATTCTGAACTGGGGAGAGACTTGGTATTGATTTACAAAGTTATTAGGAGCCCTTCTGAAGGATATCGTGCAACATTCTGTCCAACTGGCAAGTTATTGTCAACATTCAGAGCTGGTCGAAGGGCCATGCCCATAATGCTAAAACCGTTCTGAACTGGGGAGAGGCTTGGAATTGATTTCCAGAGTTGTTAGGAGCCCTCCTTAAGGATTTCGTGCAAAATTCTGTGCAACAGGCGCGTTATTGTCAAAATTCAGAGCTGGTCGGTGGGCCATGCCCATAATGCTAAGACCGTTCTGAACTGGTGAGAGACTTGGTATACATTTACAGAGTTCTTAGGAGCCCTCCTTAATGATATCGTGCTAAATTCTGTCCAACTGGCGCGTTATTTTCAAAATTCAGAGATGGTCGGAAGGCCATGCCCATAATGCTAAAACTGTTCTCAACTCGGGAGAGGCTTTGTATTGATTTACAAAGTTGTCAGGAGCCCTTCTTAAGGATATCGTGCATAATTCTGTCCTACTGGCGCGTTATTGTCAAAATTCAGAGCTGGTCGGAGAGCCATGCCCATAATATTAAAACCGTTCCGAACTGGTGAGAGGCTAGGCATTGATTTCCAGAGTTACTAGGAACCCTCCTTAAGGATATATTGCAAACTTCTGTCCAGCTGGCGCGTTATTGTCAAAATTTAGAGCTGGTCGGAGGGTCATGCCCATAATGCTAAAACCGTTCTGAACTGGGGAGAGGCTTTGATATTGATTTACAGAGTTGTTAGTCGCCCTCCTTAAGGATATCATGCAAAATTCTGTACAACTTGGACGTTATTGTCAAAATTCAGAGCTGGTCGGAGGGCCATGCCCATTGTGTTAAAACCGATCTAAACTGGGGAGAGGGTTGGTATTGATTTACAGAGTTGTTAGCAGCCCTCCTTACGGATATCGTGCAAAATTCTGTCCAACTGGCGCGTTATTGTCAAAATTCAGAGCTGTTCGGGGGGCCATGCCCATAATGCAAATCCGTTCTGAACTGGGGAGAGGCTTGGTATTGATTTACAGAGTCGTTAGGACGTCTCTTTAAGTATATCATGCTAAATTCTGTCAAACTGGCACGTTTTTTTCAAAATTCAGAGCTGGTAGGAAGGCTATGCCCATAATGCTCAAACTGTTCTCAACTAGGGAGAGGCTTGGTATTGAATTACATAGTATTAAGAGCCCTCCATAAGGACATCGTGTAAAATTCTGTCCAACTGGCGCGTTTTTGTAAAAATTCATACCTGGTCGGAGGGCTTGCCCATAATGCTAAAACCGTTCTGAACTGGGGAGAGGCTTGGTATTGATTTAGAGAGTTGATAGGAGCCCTCCTCAAGTATATAGTGCAAAATTCTATCCAACTGGCGTGTTATTGTCAAAATTCAGATGTCGTCGAAGGGCGATGCCCATAATGCTAAAACCGTTCTGAACAGGGCAGAGGCTTTGTATTGATTTACAGAGTGGTTAGGCGGCCTCCTTAAGGATATCGTGCTAAATTCTGTCCAACTGGCGCGTTATTTTCAAAATTCAGAGATGGTCGGAAGGCCATGCCCATAATGCTAAAACTGTTCTCAACTCGGGAGAGGCGTGGTATTGATTTACAGAGTTGTCAGGAGCCCTCAGTAAGGATGTCGTGCAAACTTCTGTCCAACTAGCGCATTATTGTCAAAATTCAAAGCTGGTCAGAGGGCCATGCCCATAATGCTAAATCCGTTCTCAGCTGGGGAGATACTCGGTATCGATTTACATAGTTGTTAGGAACCCTCCATAAGGACATCGTGCAAAATTCTCACCAACTGGCGCTTTATTGTAAAAATTCATAGCTGGTCGGAGGGCCTTGCCCATAATGCTAGCCGGCCGCGGTGGTCTAGCGGTTCTGGCGCTGCAGTCTGGAACCGCGGGACTGCTACGGTCGCAGGTTCGAATCCTGCCTCGGGCATGGGTGTGTGTGATGTCCATAGGTTAGTTAGGTTTAAGTAGTTCTAAGTTCTACGGGACTTATGACCTAAGATGATGAGTCCCATAGTGCTCAGAGCCATTTGGACCATTTGAACCATAATGCTAAAACCGTTCTAAAATGGGGAGTGGCTTGGAATTGATTTAGAGAGTTGTTAGGATCCCTCCTTAAGGATATCGTGCAAAATTCTCTCAAAATGGCGCGTTATTGTCAAAATTCAGAGCTGGTCGGAGGGCCATGCCCATAATGCTAAAATCGTTCTGAACTGGGGAGAGGCTTCGTATTTATTTACAGAGTTGTTAGGAGCCCTCCTTAAGTATATAGTGCAAAATTCTGTCCAACTGGCGCGTTATTGTCAAAATTAAGAGCCGGTCGCAGGGCCATGCCCATAATGCTAAAATCGTTCTGAACTGGGGAGAGACTTGGTATTGATTTACAGAGTTGTTAGGAGCCCTCCTTAAGGATATCGTGCAAAATTCTGTCCAACTGGCGCGTTGTTGTCAAAATTCAGAGCTGGTCGGAGGGCCATGCCCATAATGCTAAAACCGTTCTGAACTGGGGAGAGGCTTGGTATTGATTTACAGAGTTGTTAGGCCACCTCTTTAAGGATATCATGCTAAATTCTGCCAAACTGGCGCGTTTTTTTCCGAATTCAGAGGTGGTCGGAAGGCTATGCCCATAATGCTAAAACTGTTCTCAACTGGGAAGAGGCTTGGTATTGAATTACATAATATTAAGAGCCCTCCGTAAGGACATCGTGCAAAATTCTGTACAACTGGCGCGTTATTGTCAAAATTCAGAGCTGGTCAGAGGGCCATGCCCATAATGCTAAAACCGTTCTGAACTGGGGAGAGGCTTCGTATTTATTTACAGAGTTGTTAGGAGCCCTCCTTAAGTATATAGTGCAAAATTCTGTCCAACTGCCGCGTTATTGTCAAAAATCATAGCTGGTCGGAGGGCCATGCCCATAATGCTAAAACTGTTCTGAACTGGGGAGAGACTTGTATTGATTTACAGAGTTGTTATGAGCCCACCTTAAGGATATCGTGAAAACATTCTGTCCTACTGGCGCGTTATTGTCAACATTCAGAGCTGGTCGGAGGGCCATGCCCATAATGCTAAAACCGTTATAAACTGGGGAGAGGCTTGGTATTGATTTACAGAGTTGTTAGGAGCCGTCCTTAGGGATATTGTGTAAATGTCTCTAAAAGTGGCGCATTATTGTCAAAATTCAGAGCTAGTCGCAAGGCCACGTTCATAATGTAAAAACTGTTCTCAACTCGGGAGTGCCTTGGTGTTGATTTACATAGTTTTTAGGAGCCGTCCGTACGGATATCGTGCATAATTCTGTCCATCTGTCGTATTATTGTCAAAATTCAGACACGGTCGCAGGGCCATGCCTATAATGCTAAAATCGTTCTGATCTGGGGAGAAGCTTGGTATTGATTTACAGGCTTGTTAGGAGCCTTCCTTAAGGATATCGTGCAAGCTTCTGTCTAACTGGCGCATTATTGTCAAAATTTAGAGCTGGTCGGAGGGCCATGCCCATAATGCTAAAACCGTTCTGAATTAGGTAAAGGCTTGGTATTGATTTACAGAGATGTTAGGATCCCTACTTACGGATATCGTGCAAACTTCTGGCCAAGTGGGGCGTTATTGTCAAAATTCAGAGCTGATCTGAGGGCCATGCCCATAATGCAAAATCCGTTCTGAACTGGGGAGAGACTTGGTATTGATTTTTAGAGTTGTTAGGTGCCCTCCTTAAGGATATTGTGCAAATGTCTGTCCAAGTGGCGCGTTATTGTCAAATTTCAGAGCTGGTCGGAAGGCCAAGTCTATATTGGTAAAACTGTTCTCAACAAGGGAGTGGCTTGGTATTGATTTACAGAGTTATTAGGAGCCCCCCTTAAGGATATCGTGCAAAATTCTGTCCAAATGGCACGTTATTGTCAAAATTCAGAGCTGGTTGGACGGCCATGCCCATAATGCTAAAACCGTTCTGAACTGGGGAGAGGCTTGGTATTGATTTACAGAGTTGTTACGCGCCCTCCTTAAGGATATCGTGCAAAATTCTGTCCGACTGGCACATTATTGTCAAAATTCAGAGCTGGTCGGAGGGCCATGCCCAAAATGCTAAAACCGATCTAAACTGGGGAGAGGCTTGGTATTGATTTACAGAGTTGTTAGGAGCCCTCCTTAAGGATATCGTGCAAATGTCTTTCCAACTGGCGCGTTATTGTCAGTATTCAGGGATGGTCGGAGAGCCATTCTCATAATGTTAAAATCGTTCTGAACTGGGGGGAGGCTTGGTATTGATTTAGAGAGTTGTTAGGAGCCCTCCTTAACGATATCGTGCAAAATTCTGTCCAACTGGCGCGTTATTGTCAAAATTCAGAGCACGGCTGAGGGCCATGCCCATAATGCTAAAACCATTCAGATCTGGGGAGAGGCTTGGTATTGATTTACAGAGTTGTTAGGAGCATTCCTTAAGGATATTGTGCAAAATTGTGTCCAACTGTCGCGTTATTGTCAAAATTCAGTTCTGGTCGGAGGGCCATGCCTATAATGCTAAAAGCGTCCTGAACTGGGGAGAGGCTTGGTATGGATTTACAGAGTTGTTAGGCGCCCTCCTTAAGGATACCGTGCCAAATTCTGTCCAACTGGCGCGTTATTGTCAAAATTCAGAGCTGGTCGGAGGGGCATGCTCATAATGCTAAAACCGATCTAAACTGGGGCGTGGCTTGGTATTGATTTACAGAGTTGTTAGGAGCCCTCCTTAAGGATATCGTGCATAATTCTGTCCGACTGGCACATTATTGTCAAAATTCAGAGCTGGTCGGAGGGCCATGCCCAAAATGCTAAAACCGATCTAAACTGGGGAGAGGCTTGGTATTGATTTACAGAGTTGTTAGGAGCCCTCCTTAAGGATATCGTGCAAATGTCTTTCCAACTGGCGCGTTATTGTCAGTATTCAGGGATGGTCGGAGAGCCATTCTCATAATGTTAAAATCGTTCTGAACTGGGGGGAGGCTTGGTATTGATTTAGAGAGTTGTTAGGAGCCCTCCTTAACGATATCGTGCAAAATTCTGTCCAACTGGCGCGTTATTGTCAAAATTCAGAGCACGGCTGAGGGCCATGCCCATAATGCTAAAACCATTCAGATCTGGGGAGAGGCTTGGTATTGATTTACAGAGTTGTTAGGAGCATTCCTTAAGGATATTGTGCAAAATTGTGTCCAACTGTCGCGTTATTGTCAAAATTCAGTTCTGGTCGGAGGGCCATGCCTATAATGCTAAAAGCGTCCTGAACTGGGGAGAGGCTTGGTATGGATTTACAGAGTTGTTAGGCGCCCTCCTTAAGGATACCGTGCCAAATTCTGTCCAACTGGCGCGTTATTGTCAAAATTCAGAGCTGGTCGGAGGGGCATGCTCATAATGCTAAAACCGATCTAAACTGGGGCGTGGCTTGGTATTGATTTACAGAGTTGTTAGGAGCCCTCCTTAAGGATATCGTGCATAATTGTGTCCAACTGGCGCATTATTGTCAAAATTCATAACTGGTCAGAAGGCCATGTCCATAATGCTCAAACTGTTCTCAACTCGAGAGTGGCTTGGTTTTGTTAGAAGCCCTCCTTAAGGATATCATGCAAAGTTCTGTCGAACTGTCGTGTCATTGTCAAAATTCACATCTACTCGGAGGGCCATGCCCATAATGCTAAAACCGTTCTGATCTGGGGATAAGCTTGGTATTAATTTACAGAGTCCTTAGGAGCCCTCTTTAAGGATATCATGCAAACTTCTGTACAACTGGCGCGTTATTGTCAAATTTCAATGCTGGTCGGAGGGCCATGCCCATAATACTAAAACCGTTCTAAACTGGCGAGAGGCTTGGTATTGATTTACAGAGTTGTTAGGAGCCGTACTTAAGGATATCGTGCAAAATTCTGTCCAACCAGAGCGTTATTGTCAAAATTCAGAGCTAGTCGGAGGGCCATGCCCATAATGCTAAATCCGTTCTCAACTGGGGAGATACTCGGTATCGATTTACATAGTTGTTAGGAACCCTCCATAAGGACATCGTGCAAAATTCTCACCAACTGGCGCTTTATTGTAAAAATTCATAGCTGGTCGGAGGGCCTTGCCCATAATGCTAGCCGGCCGCGGTGGTCTAGCGGTTCTGGCGCTGCAGTCTGGAACCGCGGGACTGCTACGGTCGCAGGTTCGTATCCTGCCTCGGGCATGGGTGTGTGTGATGTCCATAGGTTAGTTAGGTTTAAGTAGTTCTAAGTTCTACGGGACTTATGACCTAAGATGATGAGTCCCATAGTGCTCAGAGCCATTTGGACCATTTGAACCATAATGCTAAAACCGTTCTAAACTGGGGAGAGGCTTGGTATTGATTTACAGGGTTGTTAGGAGCCCTCGTTAAGGACATTGTGAAAAATTCTGTCCAACTGGCGCGTTATTGTCAAAATTAAGAGTTGGTCGGAGGGCCATGCCCATAATATACAAACTGTTATGAACTGGGTAGAGGCTTGGTATTGATTTACAGAGTTGTTAGGCCGCCTCCTTAAGGATATCGTAAAAACTTCTGTCCAACTGGCGTGTTATTGTCAAAATTCAGAGCTGGTCGGAGGACCATGCCCATAACGCTAAAACTGTCCTGAACTGGGGAGAGGTTTGGTATTGATTTACAGAGTTGTTAGGCGCCCTCCTTAAGGGTATCGTACAAACTTCTGTCCAACTGGCACGTTATTGTCAAAATTCAGAGCTGGTCGGAGGGCCATGCCCATAATGCTAAAATCGTTCTGAACTGGGGAGAGGCTTCGTATTTATTTACAGAGTTGTTAGGAGCCCTCCTTAAGTATATAGTGCAAAATTCTGTCCAACTGGCGCGTTATTGTCAAAATTAAGAGCCGGTCGCACGGCCATGCCCATAATGCTAAAATCGTTCTGAACTGGGGAGAGACTTGGTATTGATTTACAGAGTTGTTAGGAGCCCTCCTTAAGGATATCGTGCAAAATTCTGTCCAACTGGCGCGTTTTTTTCAAAATTCAGAGCTGGTAGGAAGGCTATGCCCATAATGCTAAAACTGTTCTCAACTAGGGAGAGGCTTGGTATTGAATTACATAGTATTAAGAGCCCTCCATAAGGACATCGTGTAAAATTCTGTCCAACTGGCGCGTTTTTGTAAAAATTCATACCTGGTCGGAGGGCTTGCCCATAATGCTAAAACCGTTCTGAACTGGGGAGAGGCTTGGTATTGATTTAGAGAGTTGATAGGAGCCCTCCTCAAGTATATAGTGCAAAATTCTATCCAACTGGCGTGTTATTGTCAAAATTCAGATGTCGTCGAAGGGCGATGCCCATAATGCTAAAACCGTTCTGAACAGGGCAGAGGCTTTGTATTGATTTACAGAGTGGTTAGGCGGCCTCCTTAAGGATATCGTGCTAAATTCTGTCCAACTGTCGCGTTATTTTCAAAATTCAGAGATGGTCGGAAGGCCATACCCATAATGCTAAAACTGTTCTCAACTGGGGAGAGGCTTGGTATTGATTTGCAGAGTTGTTAGGAGCCCTCGTTAAGGATATCGTGCAAAATTCTGTCCAACCAGAGCGTTATTGTCAAAATTCAGAGCTAGTCGGAGAGCCATGCCCATAATGCTAAAACCGTTCTGAACTGGTGAGAGGCTAGCTATTGTTTTCCAGAGTTGCTATTGACCCTCTATAAGGATATAGTGCGAGCTTCTGTCCAGCTGGTGCGTTATTGTCAAAATTCAGAGCTGGTCGGAGGGCCATGCCCATAATGCGAAAACCGTTCTGAACTGTTGAGAGGCTTGGTACTGTTAGGAGCCCTTCTTAAGGATATCGTGCAAAATTCCGTCCAAGTGGCGCGTTATTGTCTAAATTTAGAGCTGGTCGGAGGGTTGGTTCAAATGGCTCTGAGCACTATGGGACTTAACTACTGTGGTCATCAGTCCCCTAGAACTTAGAACTACTTAAACCTAACTAACCTAAGGACATCACACACATCCATGCCCGAGGCAGGATTCGAACCTGCGACCGTAGCGGTCACGTGGTTCCAGACTGTAGCGCCTATAACCGCACGGCCATGCCGGCCGGCTGGTCGGAGTGCCATGCCCATAATGCTAAAACCGTTCTGAACTGGGGAGAGGCTTGGTATTGATTTACAGAGTTGTTAGGCGCCCTCCTTAAGGATATCGTGCAAATTTCTGTCCAACTGGTGCGTTATTTCAAAATTCGGAGCTGGTCGGAAGGCCATGCACATAATGCTAAAACCATTCGGAATTGGGGAGAGATCTGGCCGTCTTGCAGGCCGAGGTAGGGTTTAGCAAGCGTGTAAACAAGCAGTAGAAGCCCTTGACATATGCGGGCGGTCACTATATTGCTGTAATGTAAGTCCACGATGACTCTCCATGAAAGGCAACAAAACGTGTCATATGATATCGTCGACGTACTGTTATGCCGTAGGGGTGCCGCTGATGACAACCAGAGGGGTCCTACTAGAAGAGAAATGGCATCCTACAGCATCACTTTTAGTTGTCGGGTCCTATGGTGGGTGAAAGTGAGGTTGGTAGCCCACCACCGTGTGGGGCGTCTCCGAACAAATTTCCGTTGATCATCGGTGTTCAGTACGAAGCGGGACCCATCACTGAAGATATTTCTGCCCCCGTCAATGAGATTCCAACCGGTAGATGTGTCTGGAGACGCCCCAGATAGTGGTGGGATACTACCTGATTGTCGCCCGCCCATACGGCTCGACAACCTCGAGGCACCTGGGGTGCCGTTTCTGTTCATAGCAGAACGTGTTTGGTTGTCATCCACTGCACCCTTATAACACAGCGGTACGCCGACGATATTCTACGCCACGCTTTGTTTCCCTTCACGGCAAGCCATCCAGGTCTTACATTTCAGTAAGAAGCACGGCGAGAGTTTTCGCTGCTTGATTTCAGGCTTCCCAAACCCTAACTTGGCCAGCAAAGTCGCTGGACCTCTAACCAGCTGAGAACCTGTGGAGCGTTGTGGGAGTAGCTCTAGATTTTGACTATTTAACGTGCCAACTGAGAAGAATTTGGCACGATGTCTCTCAACGAGACACCCAACAATTCTACCAATCAGTGCCATGCCGAATAACTGCTTGCATAAGAGCTAGAGGTGGACCAATGTGTTACTGACTTGCTCAATTTGTAAAGCACTTTCTCTTGAATAAATCAACCAATTTTTCTGATATTTTAATAATTTGTTTGTCTGTACATGTAACGTCATGCTCAAATACATCCGAACGACTTGAATTGGGTTTCGCCTGATTTGTACGCAACCCACAAAACACAAATGTCTTGCAGCTCGTTTCCTCTCTTTTCCGTACTGTCGTTTGACTATACAAAATGTTTATTGCAAGAGACCACAAAAGAAGTGCTCTTATGGCTTTCAATCCATATGCAAATTAATGCGATGATAATACAAATATTTATTAAAATAAATGACATTTCAAAAAGCAATATCACCTTGAAATTATATGACGTAAATTTTTGTATTGGACTCTATCAACTATTGTTCCTGTTAACTAACCACGAAAAATCTTAAGTATAGTTTCAGTCACAAGTAACAAAGTGTACGCACATTTAAACTTGAAATGAAATGGCGTAGAGTTTTGTGCTAGTAGGAGATTCGAACTCAGTACGTAATCGAATTGTTAACTAAGCACAATCAAATGTTAAATATCGTAACTTTTCACCAGTAATAAGACTATTGAAACTGAAACGACAAGACGATAAAATTTTACCTCTCCGGGATTCTCAGCAAGCACCTATCGTCGTTGACTTCTAATCACCAACTGACGTGAAAAAATGGTTTATTTCACCAGTAGAGTCATGTGGACATGCCTCAACTAGAAATAACATGAGAGAAAGTTCTATGCTGACTGGGAATCGAACCCTGTACTTATCATCGTTGTTGCCTACACATGAAGAGAGACTGAATATCGAATACTTTTTCATCAGTAACTAAGAGTGGCATTTTTTACCTTGAAATGATATGATGAAAAGTTCTGTGTCTGACTGGGAGTCGAAACCAGTACCTGTCGTTATTGTTGACAAACAGTGGAGAAAATCGTAATAATTTGTCACCAGTAGTCTCGTGTGCGCATGCTACACCTTGAAATGACGGGATAAAAACTTTGGTGTCAGACCCGGGTTAGAACACAAACACGCACCAGTGTTGGAGACCCTGAATGGTTCGGAACTATGGAGAAACAATGAAATGGTGGAAATGTATCACCTCAGGGGAGTCAAACCCAGTGAAACGGGAGATGAGAGTGCGAGTCAAGTCCAGCATCAATATTTCCGAAATCTTATGTTCCAACACAATAAGTAATAAGTGCCCCGTGATCTTACATGACGACTGGCTCATTGCTAAAAGAACTCTCGTGTAATAGGGCTTACTGGTGACAGAGTTTCAATATGACGTGACTTCCGCCTCAGTCATGGGCCAATCTACACCGACTAACAAAAATGGTTCAAACGGTTCTGAGCACTATGGGACTTAACATCTGTGGTCATCAGTCCCCTAGAACTTAGAACTACTTAAACCTAACTAACATAAGGACATCACACACATCCATGCCCGAGGCAGGATTCGAACCTGCGACCGTAGCAGTCGCGCGGTTCCGGACTGAGCGCCTAGAACCGCTAGACCACCGCGGCCGGCTACACCGACTAACCTCCAATATGTAGCGAAGGAACGTCGTGCTTAGTTTGAATTAGGAACTACGCTGCAACAATACATTGTCCAACGCGCTTTACCAGAGGTGAAGAGGGGCTGTTTGTGCTCGTTAAAAATGATTACCTCATGTGAGAATCGAACCCAGACCTTAAGTACACGGAGCTAGAATCTTTCCAGCAGACCCCTAACATACACAAGGCAGGCGTTCGCGCTTCTATAGTAAAGAAGAATGCTACACACTGAAACAAAAATTCTGATCCGTAGAGTTTGCTTACAACCTGTTCGAAACATTGTCTCCTTGCTCGTTCACGTCGATATTTACTAGCTGCCTTAGTTACCCAGTGTGTGCTTTGGACCCCATTTTGTAATCACTAAAATAAAATCAGCCACCTGCGCGAACTGGCAGCACGGTAGGATGCGGAAATATCCGCAGGTAGTGTTACTTATCACTTGTGATTCTGTACTGATGTATATATTTATGGTGGGCTCATAAATATGTCGCTGTGGAAACGCAAAGGCAACTTATCGAGTACACCCTAATCTTTAGGATTTTAAATTGCATTTCGTCTCATGTAAGTACATTTCCAAGGTTCAAATGGCTCTGAATACTATGGGACTTAACATCTGAGGTCATCAGTCCCCTAGAACTACTTAAACTTAACTAATCTAAGGACATAACACATATCCAAGCCCGGGGCAGGATTCGAACCTGCGACTGTAGCGTTCGCGCCGTTCCAGACTGAAGCGCCTAGAACCGCTCGGCCACAACGGCCGGCATTTCCAAGGGGGTAGTGACATTTTATCATGCAACATTTTGCATGTTGGACATTGATGTTTATAACCCTCGAAGGCCAAATTTACCTGAAAAAGTAGATTGGTGCGTAACTTAATGGAGATTTTGTTTGACGTGTTGTTAATATACTCATCAGTGGTCATTTTGTACTAAACTGTTCTTGCCGTATTGACAAAATGTTGCCTGTTTGAAGGTTACGAGGATTGTAGATTAAGCGTTATAAAAAGGAGCGTGAAATGGGAAAAGACTAACATTTTTGATATTTTGTTCTCGTAGGGTTTGATAGACGGTTGTAGGCAGCGGAGGCAGCTGGGAAGATTTTGGTGTCAATGGAATAAGTGCATAAAAGTAAGCACGTCCAAAATTGTTTACTCATTTCTATTAGAATCGCTTCGACGTGAATTATTCGCCACATCCAATAAGAGCTTTGATGAATGACATTATTTTGGTTTACCAACATGGAATACCCCGGTTACCGGCAATTGTGATGAACTGCGACCATTTTACCTCCGTGGGACATTTATACTCAATGTCGGGTGAAAATGAAAGACGAAAGCTTAAGGATAAACATCCCATAAGCTATAAGGTCATCAGAGACGAAGCAGGAGCTACGGGTGGGAAGACTGGGGAAGAAAATCAACTTTTCCCGTTCGCAGGAGAGGTCCCACCATTTGCCTTCATCGAATTAAGAAAATGACAGAAAATCAAAATCATAACGGTCAGACGGGGATTAAAACCACTGTGCATTAACTTAATAAACAGAAAATAGTGCGGCGCGGAGTGGTGGCGTGGTTTGAGGCGCAATGTCACGGATTGAGCGGCCCCTCCCGTCGGAGGTTCGAGTTCTCCCTTGGGCATGAGTGTGTGCATTGTTCTTATCATAAGTTAGTTTAAGTAATGTGTAAGTCTAGGGACCGATGACCTCCGCATTTTGGTCGCTTAGGAATTCACGCATTTTAACAGAAAATAGAGGCTGGCCCTTACGGAAAGTATCTGAAGCAAAGGCTAGTGTGAGTCCCCAAAATGTTTCTTTATGCATATGGTGTTCACAACTGCATCCCAAGGATGTGTGAGTCGCACTTGTGATCTATTACCAACAACAGAGACGCCACGCAGTCGCAACACACGAAAAGTTAAAAGTAATGTCACTATTGTACGACAACACGTCTCTACACGCTATTGACTTCATTAAAGAAGTTTGGCTGGAAAGCAATCCCCAACGGACTACTTCTTCAGATTTAGCGCCCTCAAGTGGTTATCTATCTCGCTCCTTATCGAACAACCATCAAGAACTATTCTATGTGGACGTAAATGCACTTTACACTTAGATTATCGACCTCTTTATCTCCAAAAGAGTAGCTCTCTTCAGGCGTGCAATCCAAAAACTGTCTGACTGTCGTCAGATTGTTTTAGTTAATGGGTGGAGAGAATGTGTTGATCATTAATTTCTTTCTTATGTTTTTCTGTTATATTCCATAAACCAACGAGAAACGCAATTAATAGAACGAAAGGTATCTGTAACAAGAGACTGCCAAAAACATAGCGTTTTAGCAAGATATTACGCACTTTTGACCACCACATGGTCTGTGTCTAGTGAAGTCCTGTGTCCTACCCAAGAAGCATTTCAGGGTTACCATAGAAATATGCAAATTTTACAGTGAGGGTAGACCCACACTTAATCAACTGAATTGTGTAATTAAAAAAAGCTAAGATGTGTGTCGGTATAAGTAGTAAAATATAAGTTTTAACAAGGCTGCATGTCACAATTCCTTAAATTTTTCACCTTTAGATCTACAGGGTACTAAATCAAAATTGCTGTGAGACTTAAGATGGTGGAGTTACGATTTCCTTAATGGTTTTCGATCTAGAAGCTTACAGGTCGGTAAGGGAAGTCAAAAGCCGACAAAACGATTAAGTTTGTAGCTAGATTAGAACCTAGAACAGAGGCAGCGTTTTCGGCAGGAAGTGACACGTTAACACTTTTTTTTTCGTCTGTGCATAACTCACTTATCTTATTTATCATAGAGGGCAGCCAGCCCTCTGGCGAACACCCTGAGCTACCGTCCCGGCGAGCCAGTACTGCTACCCAGGCTTCTCAGTGCATATTCTTCATTAACAGAGAGAATTAGTAAGGTTCAACATGAGATTACTTATAGATTCTGTGTAGAATGACCTTTATGGAATCAAATATTAAATTAGACACCCCCAATGTCAAACTTTAAGTGAGTATCTACCAGATTATTTATCGAGAATGGCGACGACATATCAAGTGAATTTAGCAGGACAAGGCCGAACACATCAAGAAGTAAATCGGCAACACACAGTTGCCAAACGCATTCTGAAACGTTGCCAATTCTCCATTAGACTAGCTATGGGAGGAATACGTTGGCTCGGTTGAGGTGTTGAGCTGGCTAGCAACTGGGACTCTCTCCTTTCGAAGACGCTGCAAAGCTGTCTGTTGCCTCATTGACTGGCAGCTGAAGTATCTGAAGCATAGCCCAGAGCTTTATTTTTTCATTCCTGTAACTATGATTTTGATCTAAAGTATAGTTACGAATAATTTCCAGTCTCACCGACTGTAAATCGGACATCATAAATAAAGAGTGGGGGGGGGGGGGGGTAGCGGGGAGGAATAATTTGCATGGCCCTACTCTTCGGTAGCTGCCTAGTTACATTTCCCCTTCAAACTGTGAAATTCATACACCAGACACGTTACACCTCTTTTTATTTTCTGGCATCATCCGTGGTTACACGGCAAAAATTATGAGGAGGTGACACTTTTAATTCTTTCGATCATTATGAACTGAAAAACAATTTTTCCTAAGAACACTTTCATTGGCATATACGGAAAACTACGAATGACTTAAGGTTTCAAATCGAGGATGAGCGAAGTGGGTTTAAGAAGTAGCAAAGAAGTGTGTCCAGCGAGTGTGTGCAAAGCAAATTCGATTCGTGCCTCTGCTGACACAAAGACAGAAGCACTTGTCATCAGGACATGTAATGTTTCTCGTTAAGAGAAACTGCCATTCTGTTTGTAATAATCAAAGTAATGGCTCTGAGCACTATGGGACTTAACATCTGAGGTCATCAGTCCCTTAGAACTTAGAACTACTTAAACCTAACTAACCTAAGGACATCACACACATCCGTGCCCGAGGCAGGATTCGAACCTGCGACCGTAGCGGTCGCGCGGTTCCAGACTGTAGCGCCTATAACCGCTCGGCCACACCGGCCGGCAATCAAAGTAATGAATAGTATAATCCAGTCGTAGTGAATACAATATAATCGCTCATATTGCTTTGTCAGTGAAAGCCAAATGTATCTGATGAATGGGAGTGTCAACATGCAGTACACTTTAAACGGAGGGAAACCAATATGTAACATGTCCACAAGATTAGCATGGGTTAAAGTTTCTATGGAGTGCTTCGCATTAGCGAAGGTTGCTCTGCTTTTAGTTCCTGATAATTTCACGCATTTCCGAAACTTCGTATGAGAATTAACATAGTGTAACTGTTGAAACAGATTACTGCGTTAAACAGTACACAGTTTGTGGCTGAAGATGGCTCCGATGATATGCAGTATGAGTCCGAACTACTCTGACTTGTGAAAAGTCAAAGACGGGTTATATCTTCTTAGTAACGTGTTGCTCACTACTATAATTCGTTGCTTGCTTCAGTTATTGTGTGAATTCCCGGGGCCGGTTCTAGAATATTTTTCGGAGCAAGCGACTTAGCATTTGGGGCCCGCCCTCTCCCTACTTTTCCCTCGTAATTTATCACTCGTATAAATTTTCGATACTAAAGGTGATATGCACAGTATACAAATCTAGCGTTTGGGAGCCAGCGACGTCGTATGCGGCCGTTACTGATTGTGATACAGCGTGTATAGAAATCTTCCAGTTGTGGCCCACTCTCAGCTTGGTACTACGTAACCAAGGCAGCTAGTAAATATCGATGTGCACGAGCAAGGAGAAAATGTTTCGAACAGGTCGTAATCAACCTATAGGAATTAGAATTTCCTTTCAATGTGTAGCATTCTTCTTTACGACAGAACCGCGAACCGCTGCCTTATGTAGGTTAGTGGTCTGTTAGAAAGATTCTAGCAGCGTATGCTTAAGTTCTGGATTCGATTCTCATATGAGGCAATCATTTTTAACGAGCACAAACAGCCCCTCGTCACGTCTGGTAAAGCGTATTGAACAGTGAATGGTTGCACAGTGGTTCCCATCTCAAATTAAACACAACGTCCCTTCGCTACCTATTGGAGGTTAGTCGGAGTTGATTATGCCATGAAGGAGGCGGAAGTCACACCACGCTGAAACTCTGTCACCAGTAAGCTCTATTACACGAGAGTGCTGTCGTCATGTAAGATCACGGGACACTTTTTTTCTTATTGTAATGGAACATGAGATTTCGGAAATATTGATGCTGGACTAGACTCGCACTCCAATCTTCCGTTTCGCTGAGGTGATAAATTTCCACCATTTCATTGTTTCCCCATGATTCCGAACTAGTCAGGATCTCCACGACTGGCGCTTGTTTGAGTTCGAATCCTAGTCTGACACCAAAGTTTCTATCCTGTCATTCCAAGTTATTGCATGCGCACACCAGACTACAGATGACAAATTATTATGATTTTTAACGCCTCTCCGCACATTATCAGCAATAACGATGGGTACTGGTTTTGACTCCCAGTCAGACACAGAACATGTTCACACAGAGATGTTCACATCTCGCTACTGGTGAAATAAAGATATTTCTAACGTCTGTTAATGACTAGAAGTCAACGACAATAGGTGCTTGGATAGAATCCCGGTAATTCGAATTTTTTTCATCTCGGCGTTTCAGTTTCAATCATCTTACTACTGGTGAAAAATTACGATTTTTAACATTTGATTGTGCTTCGTTAACAATCTGATTAGCTACTGCGTTCGAATTTCCATCCAGCACAAAACTGTATGCCATTTCATGTCAAGTTTAAATGTGCGCACACCTTGTTACTTGTGATCGAGACCATAGTTAAGATTTTTCGTGGTTAGTTAACAGGAACAAAAGTTGATCGACTAGAGACCAGGTTTCCAGTCCAGTACAAAAATTTTCATCATATAATTTCAAGGTGAAATCACTTTTTGAAATGTCATTTACTGTAATAAATTTGAGTTGTATAGGCGTAATTGCTGTGTCATCTATAATAAAATGTTTTCTGATATTTGTATTATCGTCTTATTAATTTTCATCTGGATTGAAAGCCACACAGAGCACTTTGCTTTTGTGGTCTCTTGCAGCAATCGTTTTGTATAGTCAAACGACTGTGATCCGCGTGGGTTGAGGCGCCTTGCCAAGTTTAGCGCGGCTCCCCCCGTTGGAAGTTCCAGTCCTCCCTCAGGCATGTGTGTGGGTGGGTGGGTGTTGTCCTTAGATTAAGTTATTTTAAGTTAGATTAAGTAGTGTGTAAGCCTAGGGACCAATGACCTCAGCAGTTTGGTCCCATAGGAACTTATTACAAATTTCCAAATTTTGTTCAGACGACTGTGCCGAAAGAGAGCAAAGGATCTGCAAGACAGTTACGTTATATGGGTTGCATACTAATCAGGTGAAACGCAATTCAGACCGTTCGAATACTTTTAGCATGATAGTACATAACATCTACCGCTTTCCGTCCCGTTCAGGTAATTGCTGCGTGATGCGTCTTTTTTTAATTTTTGCGTTAAAATGTATTATTTCGACCAGGTAAGACTCACGAAACGGCAACGGCGGGAAAAATCGAAGAAATTAGAGCCCGAACGGTGGTTTATCGACAGTAGCCCTCCTCACTTTATGCTGGCGAATAGAGCGAGGAAAGAGGATACTGGACGTTTTTGTCGACATATTTCGTGATATGCAGTGATGTTGGAAAGCCTGCAGGCCATTGAGTTAGTGGTAGCCGTCGTTTGTCGAAGAAGACTTCAACATTCTTCGACACAAATTGAAAGACTCTCCTCGCGTGTGATCTCACTCATTACACGTGAGATTTATCTCAGAGATACTTGCCTGCTATCTGGGCCAGTTATGCTTTGCGTTTGTAGTCACGTCTGGCTCACGTGTGTGCTCTTCCCTAGCTTGTACGGCAATAAAAAAGATTTGAACACAATAAATCACGTGAATGGGTACATAAATAGTTAATCATGAAATTTTGTAGCAAAGTGGATAACGATTTTAGGTTTTGACTGCACATACTATGAGTATTGGGGCAAGGGGGCCATCACCCCAGAGTACTGTTATCCAGGATGACGGCGATGACGTCATGCAATATGGCAGCCGTGACGTCATCCAAGACGGCGGCTTTTGGCAGGAAATTTGAATTTTGGCGGGAAGATAGGTCAATTGGGCTACCTCCACTGACCTAACCCCCCTCCCCTCCCCTCACCCAAAACAATGGCAGGAAGTTCAAATTCCAACAGGATAATGCATCATACCACAGTTACCTCTACTAACCTAAGAAAATTGTGCGAAGATAGGTCACTTGGGCTACCCCCACTAACCTAAGTCACCCGACTGCCGCCTCTACCTAGGAACTGGCGCCAACTTTGAATTTTGGCGATAAAGATAGGTCAATTGGGCTATCTCTACTAAGCTAAGAAAATGGCTCGAAAGAAAGACCGTTTCGACTAACTTAAGTCACCCGACCGCCACCTCTTCCTAGGGACTGGTGGGAAAAGGACGCAGCCTGCACTGGACTGGTACAATTTATTTAGAAATAGAGAATATTTATCACAGTGACAAAGAACACATACTCTGACATGCCACACAGCATACAGACCTGCAAACTATTCCTAAATAACTCATGTATATTGCTCTACACACATACCTGCTAATTGTAAACTGTCAAACTTGTACAGCCTACAGACATGCAAACCACTCGTAAATAGTGCAATACATTTACGTCCAGAGAGCCAAACAACTTGTAAATTGTCAAAACAATAATCCATCTGAAAGACTCTGCGCGCCGGCCGGTGTGGCCGAGCGGTTCTAGGTGCTACAGTCTGCAACCGCGAGACCGCTACGGTCGCAGGTTCGAATCCTGCCTCGGGCATGGATGTGTGCGACGTCCTTAGGTTAGTTAGGTTTAATTAGTTCTAGTTCTAGGGGACTGATGACCTCAGGAGTTAAGTCCCATAGTGCTCAGAGCCATTTGAACCATTTTTTGAAAGACTCTGCAAACATGCTTGCTAATCATCAACTGTCTAAATCATGCACCAGTCTTTATTTAAACAATTAGAGACAGCACCACCATCCAGTGTGTTCACCAGGAGGTCCGCACTCCAACTGACCTAGCACACAGTACCACCACCAGAGGGCGCTGTCGTCCATCCCATGACATAATCCAAGATGGCAGCCATGACGTCAGCTGATGACGGAAGTACCGTTATCCAAGATGGCGGCAAACAGTGTGTTCACCATGAGGTCTAGAACTAGTGCAGAGAACCACCACCAGAGAGCAGTGCCATCCTTTTTTTGTGATGTAATCCAAGATGGTGGGGGGGGGGATGGTGGGAAAAGGACACTGTCTGTGCTGGACATGAGTCTTTATTTTGCAGGCAGCCTCTCCAGCACTCGATCTGGAGTCCAACTGACCTAGTACACAGTACTGCCACCAGAGTGTACTGTCATCCCTCTCATGACATAATCCAAGATTGTGGTCTGGAGGGGGTAAATGGCGCAAAAATGACTCAGCTGCACTGGGCTACTGGGGAGAGTGAGGAAGGAGTGTTTTGTGATGGGCTTCGTAGCGACAACACTTCGCTGTAGAAATGGCCTACGAAGTCACCGCCACACTTTTAATAGCGGGCCGACCGGTCCGCTGGAACAGTGAACAGAAAGATGAAAACCCAAACACTCGGATTAAATGAAAGTCGGTACTTATCTTTATTAACGACAATACAGAACACAGTGGTGAACATGGTCTACAGAAAACTGTCTAGTTCGAGTCGGAGCGGCTAGGTCAGCATCGGCTGACGACAAACAACAACTCTGCTGCGATGAACACACAACTGACTAGCAGGTACACAATTCGGTGGCGAGTCTACAACTGAGCGGCGAATCCAGAACTGTCCTAGCGCTCGCGACTCCAGCGCTTAAGAAGCCAGAAGCCAGCGGTGGCGCGCGCTGCTTATGCGGACGGCGTCCGGACTTTGATGCTGCCAACCTTTTGGCAGCGGGCTCAGTTGGCATTACTGGCTAGGATATAACACTCCTCCCCCCCAAATCTCCGCACCGTCGTTGAATAATGACGTGGCGAGCGTCGACGGCGGGGGAGGGGTCTGGCCGCAGACGTAGCAGAAGAGACCGGGGCGGAGACTGTTGTCGGTGGCAGTCCCCGGTCCGCTCCTCAGCATTGGCTGCGCGGGGCCTCGGGAAACACCGACTGAAAACCGAGGTCAGGGTGCACGCCTGTGACCACGGGCGCAGCTTCTGGTACTGGACGCGACGTGGCGTCGGGACCCACGAAGAGAGGCAGCGTCTCCTGACGCTGCGTCGACGGCTGCTGAGTGGGCGCCGGACAAGGCGCTGCGGTGTCAGACTCCTTGGGGGTGCCCAAGGAAAGCGGCTGCAGGACAGGCTGCACAGCCACCGCTTGGGAAGGCAGCCCGGCTGAGGGGTCGACGTCCATCAGCTCCGAAGGCGGTGGCGACTGAAGAGGGACCGCAGGCGCCGGAGCGACCACCTGGGGCGCTCCCGGATGAAGCTGCGCGGGAGGCATCAACGGGACGGGCTGTCGGCGTGGTAGCGGCGACGGCTGCTGCTGCTGCCCTGGGGGCGGCAGCGAAGTCGGAAGGCGCGGCTGGAACCCGCCGCGGACCAAATCTGTGGACAAAGAACGAGCGGCAGAATCCGGGCGGCCAGCGCGGCGCAACTGGTTCTGATGCCTCCTGTGCACCCCAGTAGCACCTTGAACAGTATAAAAACCGCGACCCTGGACACTTATCACGGTACCACGTTCCCAACGACGGCGACCGTGATAAACTCTGAAAAAAAACGGCGTCGTTGCGCTGAAAACGCGTGCGATGCTCAGAAGCGGCGGGTCGATCCGGGGGGTGCAACAACCGTAGTAGGGTGCGATGACGACGGCCGTGGAGAAGCTCCGCAGGCGAAGGGCCGTCGCGTGGCGTGGTCCGGTACGACGACAGGAACGTGATGAGGGCCTGCTGACGAGAGTGCGTAGCACGAAGGCGGTCCATATGATCCTTGAATGTGCGTACAAAGGGTTCCGCTGCACCATTCGATTGAGGGTGGAACGGCGGAGTAAGAACATGGCGAATGCCATTGGCAGAACAAAAACCTTCAAATTCAGCAGAGGTAAATTGTGGACCATTGTCAGACACTTAAACTTCTGGAAGACCCTCAATACAAAAAATTGAAGTCAACGCCTGTATAGTTTGTGCAGACGTTGTAGACTGCATGGGCACAACAAACGGAAAATTACTAAATGCGTCTATCACGATGAGCCAACGAGAATTCCAATATGGACCAGCGAAATCAATATGTACTCGCTGCCAGGGACCGGCAGGGCGTGCCCACTCAAAATAGCGTTGAGGCGGAGCAGCTTGGTGTTCGGCACACGTCGAACAATCTGTAGACATCTGCGTAATCTGCTTATCAATGCCGATCCATGTACAATGACGGCGGGCTAGCTGCTTGGTGCGGACCACTCCGCAATGACCTTGATGCAACAAGTCGAGGACCTTGGATTGGAGCACTTGGGGAACCACTACACGAAGCTGGTCATTCTCGGTGCGTAACAGCAAAACTCCGTGCGAAACAGACAACAGATGACGTTGCGGATAATAGCGACGAACCACAGGATCCGATATGTCCTTTGCCTTGGACGGCCAACCACGTTGAACAAAACGTAATAGTAAGCTCAGATGAGGATCCGTAGCTGTCTCCCGTGCCACCTGACGATAATCAATCGGAAAATCCCGGAGGGATTGATGCTCATCGGCGTCAATCTGATGGCAAGAGTCGTCAGAGGAATCGAAGACATCATCCGCAGCAATCGGCAATCTAGAAAGCGCGTCAGCGTTTGCATGCTGAGCTGTAGGGCGATACAGTATCTCATACTGGTAGTGTGATAACAAAAGAGCCCAACGTTGTAGTCTCTGAGCTGTCCGCTGAGGAACTGGTTTAGACGGATGAAACAGTGACGTCAGGGGCTTGTGATCTGTTACTAAATAGAATGGTCTACCATAGAGGTAGTGATGGAATTTTGTGACACCGAACACAATAGCCAACGCTTCCTTGTCCAATTGGCTATAATTACACTGAGCTTTGTTTAGCAATTTAGATGCGAACGCAATAGGACGTTCGGTGTTACCGACTCGGTGAGACAACACAGCACCGAGGCCGAAAGAAGAGGCATCACAAGCCAACACCAGAGGTTTGTTAGGGTCGTAATGGACCAGACAACGATCATTCAATAAAGCCTCTTTAAGCTGCTGAAAGGCTGATTGGCAATCAGCTGACCACACAAACGGAACATTCTTACGGCGGAGACGATGCAACGGTGCAGCAATCTGTGATGCATTAGGTATAAACCTAATATAATATGTCAAGTTGCCAAGAACTGCTTGCAATTCATGCAGATTGCGAGGGGCGGGCAAATCACGAATAGCTGCTAAATGTGACTGGGAGGGATGAATGCCTTGAGCATTAATAACATGTCCCAGATACTCCAACTCCGTAAGGAAAAATGAACATTTATCGATGTTGCAACGTAGGCCTGTCTGAGACAACACTGTAAACAAACACTCCAAATTACGGAAATGTTCAGCAGGCGTCCGACCGGACACAACAATATCGTCTAAATAGTTGCAACACGATGGCACATTAGCCAAAAGTTGGGACAAAAAACGCTGAAAAACAGCCGGAGCTGACGCACAACCAAAAGGCAAACGCAGAAAACGGAACAACCCCAACGACGTGTTTATGACAAAATACTGTTGTGATTGCTCGTCGAGGGGCAATTGCAAATATGCTTCACGGAGATCAATTTTGGAAAAGAAACGAGCTTCCCCTAACTTATCCATCAGCTCGTCCGGTCTAGGTAAAGGAAAAGAATCAATGACAGTCTGAGGATTAACTGTCGACTTAAAATCAGCACACAAACGTAACTTGCCAGACGGTTTCTTTATAATAACTAAGGGAGAAGCCCACTGGCTCGTTGAAACGGGTTGAATAACACCGTCGTTTTGCCAACGACGAAGTTCATCTTCTACAGGTGCCCGGAGGGCGTGAGGCACTGGACGAGCACGAAAAAATCGAGGCTGAGCATTATCTTTTAACGTAATATGAGCGGCAAAGTTCGCAGCACAACCGAGTTCGTCTTTAAATATGTCACTGTATCGGTTACACAAATCGGTTATGCTGTCTTGAGGAACAACAACAGAATTAAGTTGCAACACATTGTCTTGGATAGACAGGCCAAACAAGTCAAAACAGTCTACTCCGAAAATGTTTACACTGTCTGTAGCGCGGAGCACTGTGAATGAAACTGTTTTTGTGTTGCCACGGAATGTGGCTGGGACACTACATACACCTAACACAGGAATTTGTTCTCCACTATAAGTAGCCAAAGAATGTTTTGCCGCTGAAAGTTTAGGGCGGCCGATAGCCGCATTCGTAGCACTATTTATGAGAGTCACAGACGCACCAGTGTCTAATTGAAAATTGAAGGTCTTATCCTGGATGCGTAGCTTCACAAATAGTTTATTACACTGTCTCTGGATCGGTGCAGTGGAGGCGGAAGACACAAAATCAGTGCGTTTAGCGCGTGGTCGCTGCTTACGACAACTCGTGGGTTGGGCGGGTGGAACAACAACTCCCGCTTCACTTGCAGTCTGTACATTACTTTTTACAGCGTTTGAATTACGCTTGGGTCGCATAGCAGAGGGCTGGGTGGGTGGCTTATTTCGAACAAGTTTATTACCCACACGAACCGTGGAAGAGTCTTTAAACGCGACCTTCTGGGCGGGCTGGCTTTGAAGAACATGAATATCCATGGGCTGGGCAGCACTAGAATTGTTCTTGCGTTTACGCAAACAAACAGTCTGGATGTGTCCTTTCCTTCGACAAAAGTGACAAACCGCGTTTCTTAACGGGCAACGTTCACGAGGATGAGCAAGAACACACTTAGGGCAAGACTTAACTCTATCATTTTGCACACGCGGCTGACGAATGTGTTTAACATGACGCGGCCGGCTAGTGTTTACAGTCTGACTCTGCCGGTGGGGCCGCGGGCGTGACATAACTTGCTTAGCACAGGCAATTTGAGAAATACATGGCTGATCTAACTCACACTCAGCATAGTCAAAAGTATCTTGGGCTTCAATAATGTTCATCACAGTCTCTAATGACGGGTCAGGCAACTTTAAGATAGCAGCACGAATACGAGAATCTGCAATGTTTTGAGTAATAGCGTCTCGTAACATGACATCACTGTAGGAAGCTCCACACACACAATTAAAGCGGCAATGACGGGTGAGGCCCCGTAAATCTGTTAACCACTGTTTATTAGATTGATGTGGCAGTTTCTTTAATCTGAAGAACTTGAATCTGGCCGCTGCCACATGAACTCGCGACTCGAAATACTCAGCAAGCTTGGTAACAACAACGTCATAGTCTAAAGCTTCTGGCTTGGATTCCGGGAACAACTTACAAAGTAGTCTATAGACTTCCACGCCTGCAGTGGAAATTAAATAAAGCTGCCGCTCATTACCTGTGATTTTGTAGACTGACATGTGCGCCTGCAACTGCGCGAAATATTCTTGCCATCCTTCTCGTGATGCCTCAAAAGCACGAAAAGGCGGTGCTGCCTGTGCTTGTTCCTTGTGTGGTGGTGGATTAGCCGCTTGTTTGGCGATTGCTTCCACCAGACTTTGTATTTGCTGACTCTGTAACAAGATCAACTGTTGTAATTCGGCAGACATAGTGAACACAAATTAAACCAGCCCCCAAAATTCTATCTCAAGAAACAAGTTGAACCAGCCCTGCACACGAGTTCGGAAGTCCTCGTCGCCAGTTTTGTGACGGGCTTCGTAGCGACAACACTTCGCTGTAGAAACGGCCTACGAAGTCACCGCCACACTTTTAATAGCGGGCCGACCGGTCCGCTGGAACAGTGAACAGAAAGATGAAAACCCAAACACTCGGATTAAATGAAAGTCGGTACTTATCTTTATTAACGACGATACAGAACACAGTGGTGAACATGGTCTACAGAAAACTGTCTAGTTCGAGTCGGAGCGGCTAGGTCAGCGTCGGCTGACGACAAACAACAACTCTGCTGCGATGAACACACAACTGACTAGCAGGTACACAATTCGGTGGCGAGTCTACAACTGAGCGGCGAATCCAGAACTGTCCTAGCGCTCGCGACTCCAGCGCTTAAGAAGCCAGAAGCCAGCGGTGGCGCGCGCAGACTTGCGGCGATTTCCTGTATCGCTGGCGCTGCTTATGCGGACGGCGTCCGGACTTTGATGCTGCCAACCTTTTGGCAGCGGGCTCGGTTGGCATTACTGGCTAGGATATAACAGAGTGAACTCTATTTATTTTGGAACATTTCATTTAGGGATGGAGTATATTTATCACACTGACACGAAACACTCGCCCTGATGTGCTTGGGGTCACAATACACAGTCTGCAGACCTGTAAACTACTTCTAAATAACGCTCTCCAGACATGCATACAACTCCTAATTTACTGAAATAATTTCAGCACAGATATACAAACTCCTCCTAAATAATGCAGTACACTGATGTGCAGACACGAAATCAACTTGGAACCTGTCCAAATAACGCATAGCACAGCCTGCAGACCCGCTCGCAAAATAATGCAACAGACACACAACCAACGCGCGCAAGCACCGTCAACCACCCCGTGTCCACTAGACCGCACAGGAGGCTACAGGCAGCCCCAGCGAAGTGAAGCGCCTCACAGCTGTCAAACCACGCACAGCTGCCCTCATACAAGAGGTGGCGACATGCTTTTCATACTTGATACCTGAGAAATTCCTCTCGAAATACGTGTTCACCTAGGCAACATTGCTGACGTGACCAGGCAGGAGCACAGAAGCTCCAGGGGCGCGTGAGCCGGCTCAGCCACGAGCTGCCGCCGGACGCAGGTGAAAGTTGTTTCTATTTTTGAGCATACAGCCAGTGTTATACTGACATCACAGAAACCCAAGGCACGCTCACGCTGGTCTCATATGTGAGGCGCCTCTGGGGAGCACGTGTCTTTACTGTTGATGTCACAGTAGCACAGACCACATTGTTCCCAGCACAACACAAGAGACATGTCTAACCATGGTTAACTGTCCAGCATGATTGACGCAATGCTGCAAAGTGTGCGTGCATAGCTGCAAACCATCGCAAGCGCATCTAACAAGGTTCTTATACTGATGTCACATGACTATAAAATAAGAACTCAGTCGAACTAGCGGAAATTGTATAGTGTCCCTGAAATAGTTAATGCTCGCTTTCTTGATTTCTCGGCTTGTATGCACGGAAATTCTTGCCCTAACAGAACCTGTTTACGAAAATAGCGCAGAATACTGTCGAATTCAGTCTTCCTCGCAGATCTAATGTGATACCCCATCCATCACGTGTTACCCTTCCTGCTTTCAACACACACAAACGTCCCCTCCACAATGTAGTGGCTCCTATATCCCAACACAAAGGATGTGAATGAATCGAGCATTATGATTGGCTCTTATCGAATATACCCGCCGAATTACTGATGCCGCCACTATCAAAGCACCGTCCACCTTTTTTGCTTCTGCAGACGAGACTTTTCAGCGGTTATTTTACACAGATCGCCATATTGCACTGGCAATTTATCTTACAAACTACCATACATATAGTCAAATACGGAAAGACTCTTACTCATTTACACTGCTCTCCCACTGAGGACAGGAGCTTGAATATCAGTGGGCGAAACCGATCTCCAATCTAGCAATATATCACTGCGTACCATGTCGATGTAGTAAACATACAATTCGTATCCTGCGCCAAACAAAATTATCCCTTTTACATCATGCTCACATATATCGCAAAGACAGACACTACCGTATATATACTCCTCTCAGCACTAGATACTTTCTGGCAGCCGACGATCACATGTCATCCACACCCAAAGTGCGACCAGAGCACCCTCAGCGGACCAAAGTCACTCTCAGAACTGTTTTACAAATTCGGGATCGTTTCCCCTCGGCACAAACACGTTACTGTTTCTGCTCCGAACCTGCTTCCTTGCTTGCTCGCTTTTCTACACATATCTCCAGACTCAGGGATTACAAAAACACATGTATTTTTCCGCATGGTTAGCCATAATATTATACCATTTTCGCGTCACTTCTCGATATCAAGCACACAGCAGTAGCCTACTGATCGCACGCGCAACACAATTCTGAAGATGTAGACTGGAAATTATTTCTCTACAAACCCAAAACTTTAGCTAGGTGGGGCGTGCTGTAAACCACTGATTAACTAGAAACTTGTCATGTCTGCAAAGACATTTACTCGAAACAAATAGAGCAAACTCATATTTCCACTCTCGAATACCGATGTTGGTGATGCAGTAGATTCCAAATCATCCCTATACTTTACAAGGTCAACTAAAGTGTTTCTCATGTCTAGAGAACCAGAAAATGTGTCTTCCACACGTTAGATACACACACCACAATCGACCTTCTCTCAACAAAATGTGCAGAAGCATTCAACCGAGCAAATTACATGGGTGGGAATAACGATCCAGCGCAAACACACCTCCATATTCAATCTTCTCAAATTTCCACGCAATCACGAAAGTTATCCAACACGTACTAAGTATTAGTTCGCTATTTGGTCGTCCAGAGGACAACACGGTTAATTCATCTACATTCCTACATTCCAACAGGCGTCTCCAGTCTGATAGCTCCTACCGTTAACAGGAAATGTGAATCACCACCGCACAGGTCACAGGCACTGCAGGCCGAGCACGTACAGGTAGAATGTTTATCCTAAGAAAGTGGTCACATATATATTTTATCCCTGTACATACAACTAAATGATACGATCGCGATCTCAGTTTAACGACATTCGACAATGAGCAAAGTATCGGAAATACGCTCTGTTTATGGCTGTGTCTCTTGAAATAGAAATGTCAGTACCACTCTTATGACTTGACATACTCTTCCCATGCTATCACAGTACTCCACGTCAAATCCATACCGTCCTTATGAATGGAAATAGTCATTTCCTTTACAGATGCCGGAACACAAACACATACTTTATAAGCCTGATGCTCAAATACGAACATATCACACACACCCTACTACTAAGTATAATACTTCATCAATAACCGATCGTTGGCGACATGAAATAATACTGAGAGAAACTCAACCATGGGTGGACATGTCTCAAAAGTTTTTCTTACGAGTGCTACCACTGTGTCTAGAAAGAGAGATGTAATCGGCCAGATGTTAAAAAAACTCGATCCCAACAACTACTCTATGTTATTGTCACAAGCGGTCATGTTTCTACAGGTGCACACAAATATCCATGTTGAAAGCTATACTGGCTTTATAAATCGAGGTACGACATTACCTCTGAATAAGGTGGTTTTTCTATCCAGACAAATACCGAGAGGGTGATCGCTGGTGTGTATATTATTAGACCAGCACTCCAGTTACACGTAGCCCTCGATGCAACCTTGTTATAAAATGGCTGAATATTGAAAGTGATTCGGCTAAGGGACGTGGTATGTAAGCAGTATCTGCGACTCCCTCACACCCCCAAGCTAGATATTTCTATAGTACTTGTAACGTATACTGACTCGATACCATATCAGAGGTTCTGCAATATATCCACTGAGTTATAGGCGATGACTGATTGAGAAGGAACACAAGCAGTATTAGTAGATTATGTGCTGATTAAGGTCATAAGAAAATGTACACTAGCTTTTCAGATCTGTAGTGCTACACTATCTACTAGAAATGATGTCCATTATTTGGAATCAAGTCTTTCCATTCAACCACATACCTGCATCGGATCACACCCACAAGTAAATCATATTTCTGGCACTCTCATATCTCGAAACGAGACACCTTTCTCGAATATGTCTGCTACAGTAAAATTCCAACGTGGTTTTAGTCAGCCCCTACGCATCTTGCAACTGCTCCCATTTCTACAGCTTAGCGCATGTGATCGTTCCAATTTAAGTCGGAACTGAGCAGAAGTCAGAGAAAGACATATCCACCACCTTCTGCAACCCATGTATAAACAGAACGACCTGAGTTAGTGTGTGTTTTGACCATTCGGTGGAAATGAGTGCAATGTGGAACGTCTCCGAACTAGATACAGATACTGCAGACCAAAGGAGATCTGTGTCCATTCAAATCTATAAGCCCAACATGCTATCATCGTTATTCTGCACAATCCAACAGAGAAAATTACGAACTGTAAAAGCTCCGCTAAGTTCACCTGATATAGAACTCACCTAGGCGCCATTGCTCATGCGATGACGCATAGCTGCGATGTGGATCCGGCGCAGAGAGAGAGTTGTCGCAGTGCTTCCCAGAGTAGCATTCCTTACGGGACACCCAGTCCGTCATCAAATTTACCTCTCAAAATGGTACTGCTGCCTATGCAGGACAATTCTATTAAATATACAGCTTTTGATCCATTGCAGAGGACAGTTTAAGGTTTCATCACCCGTACTGTAGGATGATGACTGTATCCCAAATGGCTCTGAGCACTATGGGACTTAAGATCTAAGGTCATCAGTCCCCTAGAACTTAGAACTACTTAAACCTAACTAACCTAAGGACATCACACACATCCATGCCCCAGGCAGGATTCGAACCTGCGACCGTAGCGGTCCCGCGGTTCCAGACTGAAGCGCCTATAACCGCACGGCCACACCGGCCGGCACCGTATCCCACAGACTGTACTGTAACTAACAAGAGGCGCTTCCTGTGACCCTGTGTCGTTGTTTGAAACATTGTCTTCTAACACGCTTCGTACACTGCCATACATTTTGCTTTTCTGCCACAACTTCGAGGCTTGTCTCAGGTCCTAAACTGACATTAAGATGCTCTGATCCACGGCCTCTCACAGAAAACTAGACACCGCACGGTGTAAATCATTTTGTTACTGCAATACCATAACACGCGACACACGGTGGATGATTTTAAATAAAAGACAGTTACAACATAAAGAAACTAGAAGAGTTTGGCTGCGTTATGGAGAGTTTACAAACTGATGTCCGAAAGTGATTGACGACCTCTACATTTAAACTCATCTGTCACAGTTATGGAATAGATGGTGGCTCTGCGTTCCCTTTCGACTGATTTCTCATATTGCACTCATGTACGCGATCACTGTTTCACTGCTAGCAACCCCCAGACGTTTTCACCCATCCACAACACTCATTCCTCAACTCAAGCAAGCGTTGTCAGTCAATCATTATGTGGTAACCAACTGCGCACCAATGCATGGATGGTAAGGAAAAGACGCCGCCGATGTACTGTAATAATAAGCAACACAGTTGATAGCGCGAACAATTTTAGCAATTTTACAGTAACTTCAACACCGGCCAGTGCCGTTTCCAAGGGGGCCGTCTTTTTGCAGTCGGTGGGTGTCTCCGACTCCATGACCACCTCCCCAGCAGCTTGCGTTTCCGTGTCGGCCGGGGAGTGGTCGTTTGCGTTTCCACGTCTACCCCTGTACTGGTGGGGGTCAGCGCCTCTTCAGGCGTCGTGCGAGATGCGAGGGCAAGGGCTACCCTCAGTTGTGTCAACTGGCTACGCATCTCATCCAGTTCCGCTCTCACGACCGTCCTCTCCTTCGCCATGGCGGATTTGAGCGCGGCAACGGCGTCTCGGTGGCTTTCCGCAACGCTTCGCGGAACCCACCGTCGTCGTCTTCGCGGCGGCGCGGCCCGCTTCCCCTACTTGATTATGGGGCCGGGGCGTCCGCCTTGTCTTCTTGGGCCACCACCTCTTCACGTGTGGCGACCACTTCCTGCCGCTTCCATGACTTCAGGTAGCCGCAGTTGTGCGAATTTGCGGCGTGCGCACCGCCACAGTTCACGCACGCGGCCGCGGTTCCCCTCGGTTTGTCGCAGTTGCGTGTATCGTGCGGTTTCCTGCACTTCACACACGCAACTGCGCCCTCGCAGGTCCTGCCTATGTGTCCCATGTTTTGACAGTTATAGCACTGTAATTGTGCCACGGTCTTCCACGGACTGCAGGCCGATGTTAACAACGTCAACGAGCGCGTTGCCGATACAGCGGCAGACGCGCACGGTCGCGCCCGCGAAACGTAAACACCTTCGCAGTAGAGGAGGACAGACAGGAAAATTTCACGGACGAGCTCCGCTCGCTGCTAACAGCGATGAAGGAGATGATAAAAACCCTCCGCGTGGAACGCGAACAGGATACGAACACAGAAAGGTGAGTTTCGGCAATTTTTGAATAAAGAAGCAGTATACAGGGTGTTACAAAAAGGTACGGCCAAACTTTCAGGAAACATTCCTCACACACAAAGAAAGAAAGTATGTTATGTGGACATGTGTCCGGAAACGCTTACTTTCCATGTTAGAGCTCATTTTATTACTTCTCTTCAAATCACATTAATCATGGAATGGAAACACACAGCAACAGAACGTACCAGCGTGACTTCAAACACTTTGTTACAGGAAATGTTCAAAATGTCCTCCGTTAGCGAGGATACATGCATCCACCCTCCGTCGCATGGAATCCCTGATGCGCTGATGCAGCCCTGGAGAATGGCGTATTGTATCACAGCTGTCCACAATACGAGCACGAAGAGTCTCTACATTTGGTACCGGGGTTGCGTAGACAAGAGCTTTCAAATGCCCCCATAAATGAAAGTCAAGAGGGTTGAGGTCAGGAGAGCGTGGAGGCCATGGAATTGGTCCGTCTCTACCAATCCATCGGTCACCGAATCTGTTGTTGAGAAGCGTACGAACACTTCGACTGAAATGTGCAGGAGCTCCATCGAGCATGAACCACATGCTGTGTCGTACTTGTAAAGGCACATGTTCTAGCAGCACAGGTAGAGTATCCCGTATGAAATCATGATAACGTGCTCCATTGAGCGTAGGTGGAAGAACATGGGGCCCAATCAAGACATCAACAATGCCTGCCCAAACGTTCACAGAAAATCTGTGTTGATGGCGTGATTGCACAATTGCGTGCGGATTCTCGTCAGCCCACACATGTTGACTGTGAAAATTTACAATTTGATCACGTTGGAATGAAGCCTCATCCGTAAAGAGAACATTTGCACTGAAATGAGGATTGACACATTGTTGGATGAACCATTCGCATAAGTGTACCCGTGGAGGCCAATCAGCTGCTGATACTGCCTGCACACGCTGTACATGGTACGGAAACAACTGGTTCTCCCGTAGCACTCTCCATGCAGTGACGTGGTCAACGTTACCTTGTACAGCAGCAACTTTTCTGACGCTGACATTAGGGTTATCGTCAACTGCACGAAGAATTGCCTCGTCCATTGCAGGTGTCCTCGTCGTTCTAGGTCTTCCCCAGTCGCGAGTCATAGGCTGGAATGTTCCGTGCTCCCTAAGACGCCGAGCAATTGCTTCGAACGTCTTCCTGTCGGGACACCTTCGTTCTGGATATCTGTCTCGATACAAACGTACCGCGCCACGGCTATTGCTCCGTGCTAATCCATATATCAAATGGGCATCTGCCAACTCCGCATTTGTAAACATTGCACTGACTGCAAAACCACGTTCGTGATGAACACTAACCTGTTGATGCTACGTACTGATGTGCTCGATGCTAGTACTGTAGAGCAATGAGTCGCATGTCAACACAAACACCGAAGTCAACATTACCTTCCTTCAACTGGGCCAACTGGCGGGGAATCGAGGAAGTACAGTACATAATGACGAAACTAAAATGAGCTCTAACGTGGAAATTAAGCGTTTCCGGACACATGTCCACGTAACATCTTTTCTTTATTTGTGTGTGAGGAATGTTTCCTGAAAGTTTGGCCGTACCTTTTTGTAACACCCTGTATATCGGCCTAGTCGCAAAAACTCATCTCAATCCCGGTGTGTTCGTACGAGTGGCAAATTACATATGCCAGCGTTCATATAGGCTAGCTGCGGGAGGACGCACCACAGTTTATATCAAAACGTCACTAAAAAACCATGTGGCACAGCTGCAGCAACTGCTCGGGCTTGAGACTGCTGCTGTTGCAGTCACAACCAAGCTAGACAAAATCACGTTTGTGGCAACCTATCGGCCTCCACGAGGTCTACTCGATCCAACGGACTTCGAGGCATCGATGACCATTCGCGGCAAACGTTTGTCGCGGGGGATTTTAATGCTAATCGCTCCGACTGAAATTCCAGGGTGACCAACAACAGTAATGCCACTTCTGCACATCGTTAGGAGGCAAAACGGAATAGTACTGGGGCCCCACGATCATACGACGTACCCAACAAAACGGCGGGCAAGCGCATGTCTTAGGGCTGTGGGAAACGTCACCATAGCAACTACGGGAGTCGCACTCTACTCAGATCACCTTCCTATGTTGTTCGACCTGGAGATGACAGGTAGACAAACTGCAAACCGCTGTAGGCCACTATGGAACATAAACTGGGAACAATTTAGAGAAAACGTACACTGTCCGAGAGCCGGACGAAGCAGGTGTAGAAGAAACTACCAGGAGATCCACTCAAATGGCACTACAGGCAGTGGACGCTGTATGCCCCAGAGGTCCACAGAGATGGTGGGACGATTCTTGACAGTCCCGCCCAGAGATGCTGGAAGCAAATGCTCACAAAAACCAGGTATTCCGGGAATGTTGGTAATCTTCCCCCTAGTTCTGCGTCGTTTAGTAAGGTATAATTTGTGGAGCAGTGTTTTTAATCGTTTCCGTTTGAATGCCATCTGGGCCAGCGGCTTTCCTATTTTTTAATTTTCTGATTGCCAAGGGAACCTCTTTACGTGCAAAAGGGGCAGTGACTCCATTATTCGCATATGGTTCAGTTAGTTGTCTGCGTAGTTTGTGTGTTGTCGGTTGTCTTGTGTATAGCCGTCTTCGGGAAGGAGTTTACTCAAAAGGCATTGAGCAGCGCATCGCCAACATTTTGTGAACGTGGGATCCGGTCTTCCAAGCGTTGACAGTGCTGATGGCGTTTCTTAACGCTCTGTTTGTATCTTAAAAGGTGGTCCCCAGACGTTTTTTCGTGTGTTGGAGTTTACAAATTTGTCCCAGTGGCATTGTCTGGTATTTTGGAGTTTGTATCGTTGTTTTGCGTCTAAGCAATGTTGTACTCTAATGGTTCATTCCTAAGGTGTCTTAGATTTTTGGTAGTAGCGTCATTTGTCTGTTGTTTCGTTTCTCAGACTTGTTAATGTGGTGGAACATGGCATTACTTGTTTTTATATTTAGAGGTGAGTTCTCAATTATCTGTTTAAGTTTATTACACTCTGCTTGGTTTAAGATTAGTCATTACTGTAGTGTGTTGTGTATGTTTGTGTCATTAGTCCTCGTGTGTTAGTACTGCGGCTTTCTCGACGTCTCCAGGGCCTTTGACTGAGTGTGGCATGAGGACCCCCTCTACAAACTGTTAAACTGTTTGTATTGGCGGTACCAAAGCCACAGTGGGGCTCATCGCGTCTTCCCTAGCGTATGTGCCAGAGACGGCGCGTCGGCAGCTAGGCAAACACTGGCGGGAGTGCCGCAGGGGTCCATATTCGACTCCCTGCTGTACTTTCTACACCTCCAACACGCCAAAGGGGAGAAGATCGTTTTAGTACTAAGTGCAGACCGCACGGCTCGGCACACGGGGTGTCTTAATGCATACATCATGCGCCTGTGCCTGTAGATGGCATGCGATGCACTGGGAGCACGGGCCACTAAGTGGCATCTAAAATATAATGCCACAAAGACGCAGGCCCTCACAGTTACAAGGAAAACAGTGCCTGACGACCTCCAGCCGGTGCGGAATATGGAAGGCCCCGTCCCATGGTCTCGCACTGCAAAATATCTGGGCTTGACTCTCGATAGGCACGTCACATGGGGCACACATAAAAGAATCTAGGAACAAAGCGCTTGGCATACTGCAGGCGCTATGTCCAGTATTAAATCCTGAAACCACCTTACACCCACACTGTGGCACCGCGCAGTATTGATTCCCTCTGTGATGGAATACGCGGCCGTAGTGTGGGGGAATGCAACCGATTGCCACATCCGATGCCTACAGGGATTCCAGGGTAGAGCGCTAAGGCTGGCAATGCATATCCCGCGCAGTTTCCTAACGCTGGGGCTGCGTGAGCTAACAGAAATTCTCATGATAACGGACGGGGTAAAATAGACTGCACGGGTATTTTATGGAAAGGCACAGCAGTTAGTGAATAGACTAGTCTCTAATTTAGGAAATCGGCTGCACAGAAGGGATACAACCCTGTGATCATATCTGCAATGATAATAACACTCTGTTATAGCTCTTGGTTCAAATGGCTCTGAGTACTATGGGACTCAGCTGCTGTGGTCATAAGTCCCCTAGAACTTAGAACTACTTAAACCTAACTAACCTAAGGACAGCACACAACACCCAGCCATCACGAGGCAGAGAAAATCCCTGACCCCGCCGGGAATCGAACCCGGGAACACTCTGTTATAGCCAGATAGGTGAAAACCCTAGAACGTATATTACTCACAAACACTGATGAAACACAAAAAAGATAGGGAAAAATAGAAGACACAACGAATAGGAACTGCGGATATAGTGGGAAAGCATTTAGCCTGCACAATTTAGAGGCTGTAAAGAATTGCACAAGAAGGTTGGAGCAGAGCATCTTGACACTTTGCCTGAAGATGATCGATACGAAACTCACTGAAATGTTGTGACAATATGACGCCACCACTCGGAAGATCACCCGAGATGATTTTATTAGTACCGTTACCGGTTTTGAAATGGTACAATTTTTCAACATACGGCTTGCATGCTGTTTTCCGTTCGAAGCCTGTAACGGACGGTATTTTTTCAATAAAGTAATCTAAAACCAGCTTGTGACTAGTTGCTGCTGTACAACATTAACGATAACTGTGTTAGAAAGTCTTTTCTGATGACTGTTGTCTGGTGGGAGAGGAGGGGGGCGTGTACGGAAGTAAAACGTGGACAATAAGCAGTTGAGACAAGAAGAGAATAGAGGCTTTTGAAAGCTGGTGCTACACAAGAATGCCACACAGTACTGTTCAATGTGCATGAGTGCACAAGTTCGGCAGTCAACAGTTACGTCACTCTTAGATGAGCCCATCCACCAGGCAGGGTCGTATCACATCGGATGGAAAAATCGGCTTTTAATTGTCCTGCGGCCCAAACCGGCATAAAAAAACAAAATGAAATCGGTTTGCAATTGTCGTGAGACTGGCACAAGACATGTTCAACACGCTGTCCATTGTCTTCTGCCACAGGATGAAATCGGGAAACGGCATGTTCCACAACAGATCAGAATTTGTCGGGGTTCACTTTCAGAAAGCGTTGCGCAATTCGTGCCTTCAATTCAGCTACGCTCGTTATTGGAGCACTGAACACATGTTTCAAGTAACCCCACAGCCGAAAGTCACGCGGATTTACCTCAGGTGATATGGACGGCCAGGCTGTAGGGAAATGACGGCTAATAATTCTAGCAATTCCGAAATGACTCTGCTGCAGCAGCCACTTCACTGGCTGTGCAATCTGCGCAGGAGCGTCATCTTGCATAAAAATAATTCTATGTACACATCCACGCTACTGAAGGGTGGAATGACGTTGGTGCGCAAAAGGCTCTAATATGGTTTACCAGTGATGGTGCAGGTAACAGGACCCTCGGGACTCATCTCCTGGAAAAATATGGTTCTACAATAAACGATGCCGCAACACGGACCACAAAGTGACTTGTGCAGAATGAAGTGGTACCGGTTGATGTGCTTGCGGATTTTCCGTTGCCTATATTCTACAGTTCTACGTATTGACATATCCTTGGAGATGGAAATGGACTTCACCCATCCACAGTATGTTCCATGGCCATTCATTGGCCATTTCACACATCAACAGTATGTTCCATGGCCATGGCCATTTCTATTCGCTCGAGAAATTACAGACCGAAGGTTTATCTTGCTGGCAGGTCATTAGGAAGCAACTCCTGAACATCGGTGATTTGCATGGATATAAGAGCTTGATGTTTCGTAGGATTTTATGCATCGTGCTCGCGGGAATGTCCAACGTTCGGGCATTCCCCACGCACTCATGTTTGCACAACTCCCGCGACCCCACCTGCAATGCTGTCTTTTTATTTGGCAGTAAGTTCCTATGGGACCAAACTGCTGAGGTCATCGGTCCCTAGGCTTACACACTACTTACTCTAATTTAAACTATCTTACGCTGAGGACAACACACACACCCATGCCTGAGGGATGATTCGAACCTCTTACGGGGGGAAGCCGCGCGAACCGTGACAAGGCCCCTGACCGAGCGGCTACCCCGCGTGGCTGCAATGAGATGAGCACATCTTCAGCACACACCGGATCAGCTGCTTCCCTCTCTCTACCACACTGCACTTCAAAAGAGTCTGTCTTTTCAAATTTTGCCATCATTTTCTACAGACCCTTAGAGGAGGAATTCTGCAGAGGTGCTAGTGCACAGTTACCGGTCGTGTAAAATATCTTTACCAGCAACGTGCGTCATGGGGGACAGTGATGTTGGGCGTCTCGGACGCAAACTGAGGAACAGCTGTGTGCCGCGCGTCTGTTGGTGTGCATATTCTGACGCGCCATCTATTGGTAAAATTTTCGCCTTTTTTTTCCCCCTATGACGTTCCCACAGCGTCAATAATACACTGTACAAATTTGACGTTTTGTGAGCTGCGGTTGCCTTACTACAGCGTTTTGAAACTGGAATTCGTCACTACTGACCATTAAAATTGCTACACCAAGAAGAAATTCAGATGATAAACGGGTATTCATTGGACCAATATATTATAGAATTGGCATGTGATTATATTTTCACGCAATTTGGGTGCATAGATTCTGAGAAATCAGTACCCAGAACAACCACCTCTGGCAACGGCCTTGAAACGCCTGGGCATTGAGTCAAACAGAGCTTGGATGGCGTGTACAGGTACAGCTGCCCATGCAGTTTCAACACGATACCACAGTTCATCAAGAGTAGTCACTGGCGTATTGTGACGAGCCAGTTGCTCGGCCACCATTGACCAGACGTTTTCAAATGGTGAGAGTTCTGGAGAATGTGCTGGCCAGGAGAGCAGTCGAACATTTTCTGTATACAGAAAGGCCCGTACAAGACCTGCAACATGCGGTCGTGCATTATCCTGCTGAAATGTAGGGTTTCGCAGGGATAGAATGAAGGGTAGAGCCACGGGTCGTAACACATCTGAAATGTAGCGTCCACTGTTCAAAGTGCCGTCAATGCGAACAACAGGTGACCGAGGCGTGTAAGCAACGGCACCCCATACCATCACGCCGGATGATACGCCAGTATGGCGATGACGAATACACGCTTCCAATGTGCGTTCACCGCGATGTCGCCAAACACGGATGCGACCATCATGATGCTGTAAACAGAATCTGGATTCATCCGAAAAAATGACGTTTTGCCATTCGTGCACCCAGGTTCGTCGTTGAGTACACCGTCGCAGGCGCTCCTGTCTGTGATGCAGCGTCAAGGGTAACCGCAGCCATGGTCCTCCTAGCTGATAGTCCATGCTGCTGCAAACGTCGTCGAACTGTTCGTGCAGGTGGTTGTTGTCCTTGCAAACGTCCCCATCTGTTGACTCAGGGATCAAGACGCGGCTGCACGATCCGTTACAGCCATGCGGATTAGATGCCTATCATCTCGATTGCTAGTGATACGAGGCCGTTGGGATTGGCTCTGAGCACTATGGGACTCAACTGCTGAGGTCATTAGTCCCCTAGAACTTAGAACTAGTTAAACCTAACTAACCTAAGGACATCACAAACATCCATGCCCGAGGCAGGATTCGAACCTGCGACCGTAGCGGTCTTGCGGTTCCAGACTGCAGCGCCTTTAGCCGTTGGGATTCAGCACGGCGTTCCGTATTACACTCGTGAACCCACCGATTCCATATTCTGCTAACAGTCATTGGATCTCTACCAACACGAGCAGTAATGTCGCGATACGATAAACCGCAATCGCGATAGGCTACGATCCGACCTTTATTAAAGTCGGAAACGCGATGGTACGCATTTCTCCTCCTTACACGAGGCATCACAGCAACGTTTCACCAGGCAACGCCGGTCAACTGCTGTTTGTGTATAAGAAATCGGTTGGAAACTTTCCTCATGTCAGGACGTTGTAGGTGTCGCCACGGGTGCCAACCTTGTGTGAATGCTCTGAAAAGCTAATCATTTGCATATCACAGCATCTTCTTCCTGTCGATTAAATTTCGCGTCTGTAGCACGTCATCTTCGTGGTGTAGCAATTTTAATGGCGAGTAGTGTAATTATGGACACGGTATGTATACCTCATTTTCTCAGCATATTTACAGTTGTAAGGAAATAAGCAAGAGTTGAATATTTTGCAGCATCACAACAATCACTTTGTAATACGTCTGTACAAGATGGTGCTTAGAAGAAAGGAAGAACTCATCATTCTAGATGAAGGATACTGTTGTAGATACGGCAGCGACCTCAGACTTTGCTTCAAATCAGCATGCGACTAACGGAATCAAGGGCTATAAAACTTTGAGATTCTGCTGGAAATGGAGTTTTGCGAGACTGCTGAGTCAGAGAGAGAATGTGATAAACTAATCATTATTCTGGTATGCTGTTATAGGAAACAAAGTCCGTTGTTATTGTGGTAAACGTGCTTGTTTGAGGAAAAAGAGTGATCTTACTTTGAGATCGTGTTGTGGTACGCTGTACATCCCACACAGGAAAACATTTTTTGTGAGAAAATTATTGCGTTTGTGACAGGAAAATAAGTTACGTTTAGTGAGGATAAAATGGAGTGACTCGATTCGACAGTGGGTGAGTTCCAGAGTGGCAATCCAAACATCCGACCAGTCCGCAAATGGTCACTAGATTTTCGTCTGTTAATCATCGCTTCTTTTACTCCTTCAGTGATTTCGGAATAAAGACAGCTTTACCTTTTTGTGTCAGAATTAAGATCGGATGTGAAGCAGTTGATTTAAAGAGTGCACTACCAAAAAGCTTTCTTTTCTGTGCGGAAAATATGGTTGTTTATGACTCACTACAGGTTAAATGTTACTATTTTGTAATATAAGTGCTCAGCGCCAGTACTTTTTTCTTGCTAAATTTGAAAACATGCAATTCATTGTCTAACAATATTACTGCTAATTTAAATTCAATCATGATAGCTAGTGCTATACATATTTCACATTTATGAATTTTGCCGTTCAAAAGAGAGCATTAGTTGTTGGACAACGTTCTTCTTGTCTGCATTTCTAATCCCTATGAAACGTACGCAAATACAGTACCTTACGAAGATTTTTGTACCTAAATGCATTATTAACTTCTGATAGAAACAGAAGGCAGTCGTATGTTTGAACTTCCCGCGCTTCCTGTCCAACAGGTGGAGGTTGACGTGTCGCTGATATCTGTTTTCTAGAGAACATTGCGACTGTTAGTGAACGGTGTGACGAATTGGACTTGCATTCGAGAGGGATGAAATCCAGATTCAGCTTGACGGAGGTTTCTTCGAAATGTACAGGCCAATATTCTTCCCCAATGAGATCCAATCCAAATCTGTGCTCCGCCTAAGAGACTTTTCGACGCCATAATGAACAATAATCTTCCTTTCACCCTCAAACTTGCTCAAATTTAGCATACAGAGTTCTATCCAACTGAAACTCTGTCATTTGTTTTAATGGGTTTCGTTGTGTTGATTAAGGTTGATGCTCCAACATTAACAGTAGTGTTTAACGTACCAGGTCATTACAGACATGGCCGTACAGGGTGGCCGAGCGGTTCTAGGCGCTACAGTCTCCTGCCTCGGGCATGGATGTTTGTGATATCCTTAGGTTTAAGTATTTCTAAGTTCTAGGGGACTTACGACCTCAGCAGTTGAGTCCCATAGTGCTCAGAGCCATTTGAACCATTACAGACATGAACGGGGAGAACAACGGTCTTGCCTATTTCCAAGCAACTATTCTGCTATTCGCCTTATGCTTATTGAGGAAGTAATGGGAAATAGAAATATGAAGAGCCATGGTCAGATGGGGATATGAACCACATTCCTCCCGAATAGTGGTTCAAACCCCTGTCCATGCATCCAGACTTAGGCTTTCAGTGATTTTGCTAAATCCCTTAATACCAATGCCGGGATGGTTGAAAGCGAACGGTCGAGATCCTTTCCCAATCAGAGCTTGTGCTCCAAAATTACGAATCCTACACTAATCGATTTAACATACTCGCAGTAGCTTAATCAGTATGGATTGTACCAAGCGAAATGTTATAACGTACAACTGATGCTCGACAACTTCTTTCACAGCTGCACAACGTAAGTCAGTTTTCGGAAATAACCTTTTTTGGTGAAGGGAGAACAGTAGAACAACAGACAGTTTCGTGCGGTCGGTCACAACTGTGACAGAATTCACGTGCTGAACGTTTGACCAGAGCAGAGCCGAGGCTATCGTAATGAGTAATTACTCCGCCTCAATGGAGAAACTTAAATAGGAAAAGTGAAGCTTAATAACCGTGTGGGGCGCAGACAAAGGCTAGATAGCCTCAACGCCGTATTTAGCATGCCGGCTTTCCCCGACTCGCTGGGACACACGCCTGGATCAATACTAGCGCTGGCTGGGAATCTCATTCACTGTCTGAGACAAAAGAACTATCCGAGGTAACTCTTTAAAAAAAATTACGTTCGTTGTAAGTTCGACTGAAAATCTTGAGTGAGACGTGCGACCATTTTACATGATTAATATGAGTCAAAAAAAGCTAACAGATGGCAAAATTTAGTCACTAGATATTAATGGAACGCCTTTTCTTTCATAACACGTATCTAGCGTAGCCCATCTACAGATGGTGTGCTAAATTAACAACACATTTTTATATTAGAGATGTGAGTGCATACAGAAACGTATTAATACGGACACAAAGGTTTGAAAATGAAAATATACTCCTGGAAATTGAAATAAGAACACCGTGAATTCATTGTCCCAGGAAGGGGAAACTTTATTGACACATTCCTGGGGTCAGATACATCACATGATCACACTGACAGAACCACAGGCACATAGACACAGGCAACAGAGCATGCACAATGTCGGCACTAGTACAGTGTATATCCACCTTTCGCAGCAATGCAGGCTGCTATTCTCCCATGGAGACGATCGTAAAGATGCTGGATGCAGTTCTGTGGAACGGCTTGCCATGCCATTTCCACCTGGCGCCTCAGTTGGACCAGCGTTCGTGCTGGACGTGCAGACCGCGTGAGACGACGCTTCATCCAGTCCCAAACGTGCTCAATGGAGGACAGATCCGGAGATCTTGCTGGCCAGGGTAGTTGACTTACACCTTCTAGAGCACGTTGGGTGGCACGGGATACATGCGGACGTGCATTGTCCTGTTGGAACAGCAAGTTCCCTTGCCGGTCTAGGAATGGTAGAACGATGGGTTCGATGACGGTTTGGATGTACCGTGCACTATTCAGTGTCCCCTCGACGATCACCAGTGGTGTACGGCCAGTGTAGGAGATCGCTCCCCACACCATGATGCCGGGTGTTGGCCCTGTGTGCCTCGGTCGTATGCAGTCCTGATTGTGGCGCTCACCTGCACGGCGCCAAACACGCATACGGCCATCATTGGCACCAAGGCAGAAGCGACTCTCATCGCTGAAAACGACACGTCTCCATTCGTCCCTCCATTCACGCCTGTCGCGACACCACTGGAGGCGGGCTGCACGATGTTGGGGCGTGAGCGGAAGACGGCCTAACGGTGTGCGGGACCGTAGCCCAGCTTCATGGAGACGGTTGCGAATGGTCCTCGCCGATACCCCAGGAGCAACAGTGTCCCTAATTTGCTGGGAACTGGCGGTGCGGTCCCCTACGGCACTGCGTAGGATCCTACGGTCTTGGCGTGCATCCGTGCGTCGCTGCGGTCCGGTCCCAGGTCGACGGGCACGTGCACCTTCCGCCGACCACTGGCGACAACATCGATGTACTGTGGAGACCTCACGCCCCACGTGTTGAGCAATTCGGCGGTACGTCCACCCGGCCTCCCGCATGCCCACTATACGCCCTCGCTCAAAGTCCGTCAACTGCACATACGGTTCACGTCCACGCTGTCGCGGCATGCTACCAGTGTTAAAGACTGCGATGGAGCTCCGTATGCCACGGCAAACTGGCTGACACTGACGGCGGTGGTGCACAAATGCTGCACAGCTAGCGCCATTCGACGGCCAACACCGCGGTTCCTGGTGTGTCCGCTGTGCCGTGCGTGTGATCATTGCTTGTACAGCCCTCTCGCAGTGTCCGGAGCAAGTATGGTGGGTCTGACACACCGGTGTCAATGTGTTCTTTTTTCCATTTCCAGGAGTGTATATAAAAAAAATTGTTTACAGAAATACGTACCGCGCAATACAATGTAATTACAATGATGTGTCAAAGAAGTCTTTCGACTTTTAAGACAATGTTCTTAACTTATTCACATAAAGAAGGAAACATTGGTATCACACGGAGACAGCAAGCAGACGAATGAATGAATATAGCGGCTCACTACTGCATAGGTAACCTCGCTTATGGTCTGTGGCGTGTAAATGGTGCTGTCGCAGCCCGCCGGTACAGGATAGTAAACCTTTACTTAAGATTTGTTTTACAATAAAAACAGAAATTTATACAAATTCAAAACAGAGCCTATTTCATGCCAACATACAGGCAAAATAAAACATATTTAAAACAAGTGGTAAAAGATAAAAAAGTAAACCGAAAAACTTAAACCTTAGCATAAAACCGTAGATATGAAGAAACTCGTTTTATTTCACTCTATTTGTACGCCACAAATAAAACAAAGGGTAGTACAACTGTTCTAGCGAGAGTTTCAGAATAGAAATTAAGCTAGTAGCTCATCAATGATGTTGAAAAACCACTGTTAATACTTGTTACTTGTTCATTGACTGCACTATCTGGGTTAGTACGACGGTGAGCATAAATTTTAAGGTCTTCTGAAACATCCAAACTGATGTCAACATGACGTAACTGGTGGTTATCGTCCCTCAAATGATAGCCTAGGGCACTACTAATACTTGCGTAATAGTGCTCCCTGAATCTTGTTTTGAAATCTCTTCCCGTGTTGTCTACGTAAATATTGTCACAGGACTCGCATTTAATACTATAGACGCGTGCTTGATTGAATTTACCTAATTTTTCATCCAAACTGTAGCGTAAAAATAACCCAAGTCTTTTCTTTGTACGGAACCCAACCCGCACTTTACACCTCCTGAAAGCACTGGTAATTTTGACGCACCAGGGGCCAAAATATGACATAGAAATGTGATGACTTTGTCTGTAAGTGAAATTGTCCTCATTTCTACTTTATTAAAAATCTTTTTACCCTAATTTCGGATGTTTTTCCCTGCGAAACCGTTAATTAAGCCAAGCTGTAGTATCGTATTAATTTGTTTGTTAACTGTAAAATTGTCCAGTCCTAACTTTGCCACCCGACAGAACATTGAAGAAAAATACGTACGTTTATGTGTAGCCTGGGTGACAGGAATCAGCCGCTATAATTGGATCTGTTGTAGATGGCTTCCGATATATGTCAATATTCAGCTTTGAGCGTCACCTTGAAATCTGCAGATCTATGAAATTTTACGAACCCTCATTTTCAAATTCTATCGTAAATTGAACTTTTTTGTGCATGAAATTAAAAGCTTCTGCTAAAGCCTGAAATTCGTCATAGTCATCTAGATAAATAATGAATATCTCATCAACATACCTGCAGTAAAGGAGAATTTTCTTACAAAGGTCTTTGTGAAAACATGAACAAATATATATGAAAGGAAGCCAGAAAGCTCATATCGAGCCCAGCTTTCTGGTAATATGGTTTTTGATTGAATGTCAAATAGTTAAAAGAAAGAGACAGCCTAGTAAGCTCAATCGGTTCCACTCATTGGATGCACTCATTTTTCCAAATTTCAAAATCTGTCACTAATTAAGGCTACAGAGGTACTCTTATCTTCTTTAGTTACTAGCACATTATTTTAATGTTGCTTGGTGTTAAAGTTTTTAACATTAGAAAACAAATAATTTGGAAGTTGCTTTATCGTTTAGTGGAAAGTAAAGCACTACATGCTTTTACGGCAATGTCAGTTCGCGCAAACTGTGTAGCCTTAATTAATCACAGAGAATACATTTCCAAAGCCTTGGAATTTTTTTACATGAAATGACAGAAAGAAATACAAAAAACAGCTATTGTCAGCTTTCAATAATGATCTTAAAACCTATATCAATAGCTCAAATTGTATGTTATATTCAAAATTTAAAAGGAAACGATTAATTAACAAAAATGCCAAAATTTCGGTCTAAGGTTAAGTTCCATAAAATAGGCCATCTTATCTCCCCAGTTAGCAGTGCTTGTCAAAATCTTAAATACTTACTTAATAGCTTTTGAGATACCAAGATAAAAGAGGTGTTAGTTTACATCATTCCTACAGTGTAAAAAATAATCACGAAATAGTGTACATTTTTAAAAGTGTAGAACATCCAACTTATGCAGTACTTGCTTCGTTCAATATTAAGAGTCTCTTGACAAATATTCTCTCTGAAGAAACTTTAGATGTTGTCTTGAATTTTCTTTTGAAATCTGGAAAAATTGAGTATTCCGCAGCAGTGGAATTGATGGAGCGTACTTGGCTGTTTCTTTTAACTACTTGACATTCAATCAAAAACCATATTACCAGAAAGCTGGGTTCATTATGGGCTCTAACCTTTCTGGCATTCTTTCAAATATACTCGTTCATGTTTTAGAGAATAAATTTTTTAATGCCCACAAAGACCTTTGTAAAAAAAATTCTCCTTTACTGCAGGTAAAGCCTACATAACAGTTTACATTAATAAACAAAACGAATAAAATAAAATATAATAAAATTAATACTTGACAGCTGCTTCGGGAGGTATAAAACATGGAGAGAGATGCACAGAATAATTAAAAGGAGAAATAATTATCAACGTAACCACAGAAGGTACAAGGAACTTAAGCAATGTCAATAAGATAAACAGAAATGAATAAATGCGGGAAAATGGAGGAATGTGAGGGAAAAACAGTGAACGCCATCTTTGAGAGTGTTGTAGTACTGCATATAAAAAAAAGTTGAACAATACACAAATATAAAACGAGCAAACAGGAAAAAAAATTAACACTATACTCAAAACTGTGCCTCCATAACAGTTTGCATTAAATAAATTAACCAAGTAAAATAAAAAAAATGTTCCGTTGGGTGACGAAGTTAGGACTGGAGGATTTTACAGTTAACAAAGAAATTAATACGAAAGTACAGGTTATTTAACGGTTTTACAGAGAAAACAATCCGAAATTTGGGTTAAAAGATTTTTTAATAAAGTAGAAATGAGGACAATTTCACCTACAGACAAAGTCACCACATTTCCATGTCATATTTTGGTCTCTGGTGTGTCAAAGTTGCCAGTGCTTTCGGGAGGACTAAAGTGCGGCTTGGGTTCCGTACAAAGAAAGAGACTTGGATTATTTCTACGCTACAGTTTGGATGAAAAATTAGGTAAATTCAATCAAGCACGCGTCTATAGTATTAAATGCAGGTCCTGTGACAATATTTACGTAGACAACACGGGAAGAGATTTCAAAACAAGATTCAGGGAGCACTATTACGCAAGTATTAGCAATGCCCTAGGCTATCATTTGAGGAACGATAACCACCAGTTTCGTCCTGTAGACATCCGTTTGGATGTTTCAGAAGACCTTAAAATTTATGCTCATCGTCGTGCTAACCCAGACAGTGCAGTCAATGAACCAGTAAAAAGTAATGGACAGTGGTTTTTCAATATTTTTGATGAGCTACTACCTTAATTTCTATTTTTCAGTTATCACTAGTACAAATGTACTATCTTCCATTTTATTACCGACCGAGGTGGCGTAGTGCTTAGCACGCTGGACTTGTATTCGGGAGGACGATAGTTCAAACCCGCGTCGGGCCGTCCTGATTTAGGTTTTCCGTGATTTCCCTAAACCGCGTCAGGCAAATGCCGGGATGGTTCCTTTGAAAGGGTACAGCCGACTTCTTTCCCCATCCTTCCCCAATCGGAAGGGACCGATGACCTCGCTGTTTGGTGTCATCCCCGAGTCAACCAACCAGCCAATTTATTTTATTTCTGTCGTACACATAGAGTCAAATAAAAGGACTAACTTCGTAACTACGATTTTATGCCTAGGTTTAAACTTTTTGCTTTACATTTCTATTTTTACTACTTGTCTTAACTATGTTTTATTTCGCCTGTATGTTGGCATCAAATAGACTCTGTTTTAAATTTGTGTAAATTTCTGTTCTTATTGCAAAACAGATCTTGTTAAATATTAATGGTTTACTGTCCTGTATCGGTGGGCTGCAGCACCCCAATTTAAGGGGGGACGTAGGAGAAAATGGACGTGTTTACATAATCCAACACAGCTTTTGGTGCTTCAGAAATAACAAAACCAAATTTTGCACGTGAGTTAATTATGTTATGGGCTACATACTCGATTTTTTTCAAATTTTTTTCTCAAAAAGTTTTTTCATGGGTTTGTTGGCAATTTTCGCAACACATGCTATCACACAAGGAACATTTTCTCAAAAATTTCTTTACTTACAACTTTCATATTCTTGTAGGTAATAGGTAGTAATCAGATAAACAAACGTGCGGAACAGTTTCTTAGTATCAGTTCTAGAGCTCTTATAAGTATTTTTATGCGTATGAAGCAAAGCAGTTTCTGTTTCACAGAAAACTAAACAATTTTAATCGAAATACACTTAGAAAAAATTTGTGCCACAAGCATTTGTGTTATACTATGAACAAAGTCTGCAGAAAATATCACTTTTCTATCTCCAATGATTCAGAGGAAAATGTTCCTTATACACTGAAAAACGAAAGTTCCGGGAAATGCACGTAAAAGATTTTATAAGGATTTAAACAATAAAATAGTACCTTACTGTTAACCATGACCACACATTTGGTCTTCTTGCCCTTCTTGTACTTGTTTCCTTTTTATCTAATGTGTCTGGCGTGCCCTTTTGGCTATATGCTTCACAGACAGTTCATAACATGCAACACGTGCAGTATCTATCTTCTTCAATAGCTTCTCGGTGAAGCAACCTGCAACAAATCCTAATCCAGTAAGGGTCCTTATTCTTCAAATGTTACCATCGTTAAACTCCATAGATGCATCATATGTGGCAATTTTAACAACAGTAGATGAGCTAAATGTTGCAGTTGTTTCAAAGAAAATGCCTTTTTGCATGCTGCACATCGAATTTTTTATTTTTATTTATTCACCCAGACGCGTTTCGCCTTTTTTACAAGGCATCTTCAGTGGGTGTCCTGAAATATTACATGATTTGTCCTTTTTACACATAGGTTATGGTTTCACAGCTAGGTTATAGATTTAAAAAAGTTACTTAATTTTTTTATGAAATGGAAAGGTACTTACAGGTAACTTCTAATTCACTAAATCTAAGCAAACTGCTTTTTTTCATCTGGCAACCAGGTGGATCTAAATGTTGTTTTTGGGCAGCTCTCCCAAATGAGACTGTTAAAGCTTTCATTCAGGTTTTGTGTTCCACCATGGGTACATTTCTTTAACAAATCTGGAAGAGCTATAAACTGGAATGTTGGCTTTATCGTGCTTCAGACGGCTTCAAGAAGACTGTGTTTATGTGAATAGGTTTTGTTTCCTGTTTTTGCCTTCTTATATTTGCACCAGAATTATCACACAATTCATGTACTGGCTTCTAATCACTTGACAACTTGTGAAATAATATTGCCCACACTGCCGTCTGCATCGCCTTCAAATCTCCAGTGTTTTGCCTTATTGATTTGCCATAATATGTTTGCAAATTGTGAATCTCTTTGTCAGTCAGGCGTTGTGGCCCATCATTGAGTTTTATACCTTTTTGTTCTCGTTTCACTTTCAGAAGTCTCCCGCCCATCCTCTTCTGAATGTGCCACATACACTCTAGCTTTTCAATGTCGCATCCATTTCCATATGGCTTGCTCTCTACAACAGATATGAAAGCACTAGAATCTCCGTCACAAAGATATTTCACATATCTAACTCCATGCCTCATTTCGCTCCGGTGAAATATTAATTTCATTCCTGCTGGCTCCATGCCACCACTAGAACCATCATAATCCCTGTTGCAAATTATTTTGTGTTTTTTTGCCATTGTCTCTCTTCTTCCTTATTGTCTAACGTCTTCCTCTGTGCACAAATAGAGCAATATTTGGACATCATCTGTACGGAAGTGTGGCCCTTTTCATCCATGTGCTATCACATAAAACACATAGATCTGTAGAAGGCAAAGGGTCATTTGCTACTGTCTGAATGTCTTTGTTAAATAAAACTGCCTCTTTCACTGTTGCTGACAAACTGCTATTGCATTCTGTTTCCAAGGGGTTCAGAAGATGATTGTTTAGTGTTGAGTACGTGGCAGACAGAGATGGCATATTCATTATTGCACAAAACAAATTGCTACCTTCCCTTCCAACACATCTCATCCCATAACAGAATCTTATGTTGGCTTCATACACCCAATTCTTAGCAGTTAATGTTTTCAGTTGAATGTCAGTTTGACAGCTGTCACAAAACAAGTGCATATTACACACAATACCATCTCTGTCATTGCTGTCATATAATCTTAAGGATTTATTGCAACTGCTACCACATGCATACGAATTTTTAATGGTAGAACACATAATTTCTAAATCAATTATCCTAAAACCACTATTCACTTCGTCTTTAGTGGACTGAAACTGTACACTAGTTTCAAGTTTCTTCTGCTAACTGCTCATCGTCTTAGCTTCACAATTATCTTCCGCTGAATCATGTTGACTCACTTGTAGAAACTGTTAATTCACACGTAAATGGCGAGCTGTAGCCACTTTCTTAAACACTTTACCACTACATCTAGGCATTTTAAACGGTAAACCACACAAAAAAGCTTGAACACAGACGCAATTCTCAGACTAACAGCAGAACTGAAATGTTATATTTCTGCTCCAGAGACAATAACAGCTGCCACCACAGATAGCTAGCGGAATGCAAAAATAACACGACGTAAACGGGTCCACAGCATTCTATACTCTTCTACTCTTCTGATGCTTTCATGACAGCAGGAAGTAATAAAACATCGCAAAGAGTGTCGTCTAGAAAAGTGGGCGTGGTGCTGCACAGTGATTGAAACAAGACAGCTTTTTCATCATTTGTAGTTCGAATTAATCTGTGAAAATTGGAGACAGTATTTCTAAAATGCTACAGGACTATCTGGTGGCCAAAATTTGTTTTTATCATTTTTGACCAATTTTGCCTACGTTTCCCCCTTAAACGCCACCGAGCGTATGTGAGGTATCCCACACAGTAGTGAGGGCTTGTATATTCATTCGTCTCCTATCTGTCGTATCGATATTTCTTTCTTTATGTGAATAAAGGAACTTAATGATAGTGAAAGTGGAAAGATTTCTTTGTCACAGCGTTGTAATTATATTGTACTGTGCTACATATTCCTTTCTGGGGATGGATAGCACCAAAACAGTGATCGTGTATAGGACTGCAATGTGAGGAATCAGTCAAAATGGAACGCAGAGCCATAGCTATTCTGCCACTGTGACAGATGATTTTAAATGTAGAGATCATTAGTCACTTTCGGACAGCAGCTTGGAAACACTGAAAAACTCCGCCAAACTCTTCCAGTTTCCTTAAGTTGTAGCTGTCTTTTATTTAAAATCATCTGCTGTGTGTGGCGTGTTATAGTAGCCAGAGTAACAATATAATTTACACCATGTGATGTCTAGTTTTCTGTGAGAGGCAATGGATCAGAGCGTGTTAATGTCAGTCTAGAACCTGACATACATCTCGAAGTCATGGCGGAAAAACAAAATGTATGGCAGTGTACAAAGAGTGTTACAGCAGAAAAAAGACAATGTTTCAAACAACGACACAGAGTCACAGGGGCAGTCTCTTGCGACTTACATTATGGTCTGTGGGATGCGGTCATCCTCCTACATTACAGGTGATGAAACTTTAAACTGATCGCTGCATTGGATCAACACCTGTATTTTTAATAGGATCGTCACATGTGCTCGATGCCGGCATGCATGTGATATTTGTTTTCGATATATGGGAGGAGAGAGATTCGGTAAAAACCTTGTCGAGTTCTCTATCGGATGAAGTTAGTGGAGCTTTTTCCTCTGTTTCCTCTGTTGGATGGTACAGAATAACGATGATATCATGTTGGGCTGATAGACGTGAATGGGACCTGAGGGTCGTGGATATGCTTCAGCCTGTAGTATCTGTAGGTAGTTTGGGGACGCACCACAATGCGCCCATTTCCACCGAATGGTCAAAAGGTGGTGGCTATGGCTTTCTCCGACTTCTGCTCAGTTCCGACTTAAATTGAAACGACCACATGTGCAAAGCTGCAGAAATGGCAGCAGTTGCAAGATGCGTAGGGACTGACTAAAACCACGTTGGAATTTTACTGGCGGCCGCGGTGGCCATGCGGTTCTAGGCGCTTCAGTCTGGAACCGCACGACTGCTATGGTTGCAGGTTCGAATCCTGCCTCGGGCATGGACGTGTGTGATGTCTTTAGGTTACTTAGATTTAAGTAGTTCTAAGTTCTAGGGGACTGATGACCTTAGATGTTAAGTCCCATAGTGCTCAGAGCCATTTGAACCATTTTTTTTAATTTTACTGTAGCAGATAGGTTCGAGAAAGGTGACTCGTTTCGAGATATGAGAGTGCCAGAAACATGCTATGGCATCGATACAGAGTGCGTTACAAATACTGGAGAAATATCTAGTGGTGGCTGTGTGAGGGGATTGCAAATACCTGTTTCATACCACACTCCTTAGCAAAATCACTTTCGAAATTCGGCAATTTATTAATAGGGTGCACCATCTATTGCAAAAACAGACATAATGTCTTATGGGATAACAGCAATCAGTGATTATATAACGTTACTTAAAATCCGTCTTGATTGCAAATTTTTTTTTTTATTCATATGACCGGTTTCGGTTCATTCAGAACCATCTTCAGATCTGATATTTCAGTTACAGGAGTAACCCGTCCAAATCCAGCAACTTTCACATATGTGACGTAGCATGTGAAAGTTGCTGGATTTGGACGGGTTACTCCTGTAACTGAAACATCAGATCTGAAGATGGTTCTGAATGAACCGAAACCGGTCATATGAATAATAAAAAAAATTTGCAATCAAGACGGATTTTAAGTAACGTTATGCACCATCTATATTTAGTGTCATGGTATTTGTCTGGAAAACTAATTCATTCATAGGTAGCCATACCTCGATTTATAAAGCTGGTATAGCTTTTAACACGAATACTTGTGTGCATATGTAGAACCAAGACCGCTTGTAACAGTAACGTACAGTAGTTGTGGGGGATCGGGTTTTTTAACATCTGTCGGTTTGTAAGACGATTACACCTCTCTTTTAAGACACGGTGGTAGCACTCACAAGAAAAACTTATGAGATATGTCCACCCATCGTTGATCTTAGGTCAGTATTATTTCGTATCACCAGCAATCTGTTATTGACGAAGTATTATACTTAGTAGTAGGGGGTGCATGATAGGTTCACCTTGAGCATCAGGGTTATAAAGTATGTGTTTGTGTTCTGACATGCGCAAAGGAAATGACTATGTCCAGTCGTAAGGAGGGTATGGATTTGATGTGGAGTACTGTGATAGCAAGGGAAGAGTATGTCAAGTCATAAGAATGGTAGCGATAATTCTATTTCCAGAGCCACAGCCGTCAGCAGGGTGTATTTCCAATACTTCGCTCATTGCCAAATGTCATTCAACTGAGACTGCAATCGTAACATTTAGTTGTAAGTACAGGGATAAAATATATATGAGTTCGGTTTTTTCCTAGGGCGATTCTGTCTCTGCTTGCTTGGTGTGCAGTGCCGGTGACTTGTGGCAGGAATGATTCCTGTTTCCCATTAACTGTAGGAGCCGTCCAAATGCAGAGGCCTGCTGGAGTGCTAAAATTTTAGCACCGACCAATGATGTGACAGCATGTTTCCCAATTTCAGTATCATAGCTAAACCACCCCTTTTCCACTATGCGAGTATCATTGCGAATGTAAATAGATGACTGTGCAGTAGGTCCAGTAATTGTTAATTGTCGAACACACGCATTATCAAATTATACCAGACAGCGCTCTAAATATTTCTAGCACCTCGACCACGGTGCATAATTTACGATCTATCTCTATGTGTATGGGAGTCACAGATCATTCTCTGAATCTTAGGATAAAATTAGAGACTAAAATGCCTCCCTGCACTGTCTTTGACCAGCCCACCCTGCATCAATGTTACCGATTTAATCTGCAGCTGACTGGAAGTGGACCGCTACATTCCGCATCTCGTGAATGAATGTAGCTAGCCGAGTCATCGCCCATGCAAGTACACAAGATTTCTCCAGATGCTCCCATGTCGAGGAGGTTAGCACCACTTATCGGTGTATAGTAACAGATTTGAAAATGTTGTGATGTAATAGCAGATGGTTAAGAAGAACAAGAAGCGGGTGATTTTTATGCATGATGGAGCTCAAGACAGATGGAGTTCGAAGCCTTTTACATAAATCAACAACGCTATCAACTGTAAAGTATAGTTCTAGAGTCTAGGATCAGTATGTGGAAGGTACTGGTACGAGAGAAAATAAACACACGCACTCCTAAGGCTACAACGTTCCACACGATAACAGGCTATAATGGCAGATTGCTTGAGTTTCCGACCTATCAGTCGTGTGGAATGCAGCGCTGTTACTATTCCGATGTAATAAATATATTTCCAGTGCATGACATACATCCTTCTTGCTGGTTTCTCTACGATAAACTATGGTATCAAACCGTAAAACGAGAAAACTACTAGCTTAAAACAGTAGCTCTGTGTGATACATGCACAATATAGCTTTTGTGAGGTGTATAGCGTCCACTGTCCACATCTGATCATGGTACAGAAATTATGCTATGCCCACATGAATCCTATATAAAATGATCGTTAGTAACGGAGAATACCTCTTACAAGGAAACAGATAAACTCATAGCAGCGGTGTCCGACATGTGAAATTACAAGTCATGCCATCACTAACTCTGTAAACAGCACATCCCTCAAGCAGATGTATACACAGGGGATTGCAGTGTCTCACAAACACCTATCGCTAACTTAGTTATGAAACTGAAGTATCGATTTTACACTTAACATGCGACAGGAGAATGGAGTATATTGCATAAATCTTGGTTCGTTTAGAGGAATGTGTCACGTTTCATCACACATGAGATGGAAGTCCACTGATGGCCGAGAGGTTTACTGTTAACGATCGCTAGTAGACATTGCTCTAAGACCCACACAGGACAAGCAGTTGTATACGAGTCGAACGCAGGTTATGCCACACAACTGATGCATCCTGACAGAACATCAGGAAAAAAAATGGTCAAATGACCTGCAGCAACTTCTCCCTCTATCTCTCTCTCTACAATGCATCATCAGTCTACCATTAAATCGTACCTCGCTACAACTCCATCTCAACCAACCAATACATCCACTCTATGTTGTCCTTTAATGTACATCAAGTAAGTTTAGAGGCAGATGGTTCTCTGTCTTCCTGAAAAGCGTCAAATACAGTAGCCAACTTGCGTGTATCATTGTTACCTCAATGGACATGCAGTAAAATGCTACCTTGACAGAAAAAAAAGTGACTGTTTCCCTGGTTCCCTTCACTTCCATGTCGATGTTTTCTCAGATACCTCTTGCTGTCGCATACTTTTTCCCATTTACAAATTGTTGTGCACCATGCAGAAGACATGCAAGTACTTTCTCAATTTCCCTGCAGTTCGGTGTATATTCCATCAATATATACGTATTTTCCGCAGTTCTATCGATTTTCTTATGTCAGTTCTACCCATGTGATCAAGACATAACCTCTCGTACCGTGTTCTAAAATTGATTGTAAATGTAGTACAGCTGCCAACACCTAGCGCAAATGCACTGATCAGGAATTATAGTATAGCACTGTAGTAGATTGTATCCAGTCGCCTCCACCCTGTATATTCCAAAATAAACAAAGTACACTCCTTCCTCTCACCAGCAGTCCAGCGCAGGCTGAGTCATTTTCCCCTCAAGATAGCCATCTTGGGTTACATCATGGAATGGACGACAGAGCCCTCTGGTGGTGGTACTGTGTACTAGATCAGTTGGACTCCAGACCCCATGGTGACCACACTGTTTCCTGCCATTTCCCCCCACCCCAGATCGCCATCTTGGATTACATCATGGAATGGACGATAGCGCCCTATGGTGGCAGTACTGTGTACTATGTCAGTTGGACTCTGGACCCCATGGCGACTACACTTGATGGTGGTACTGCCTCTAATTGTTTAAATAAATAGTGCATGCAAAATAAAGACTTATGTCCAGCACAGGTTGAGTCCTCTTCCCGCCATTTCCTAGGATGAGGTGGCAGTCAGATGACATAGGTTAGTGGAGGTAGCCTTTCTTAGGTTGGTAGAGATAGCCCAATTGACCTATCTTCCCTCAAAAGTTCAAAATCCGCCATCTTGGATGACGTCATCGCCGCTATCTTGGATACACCTGGCAACAATGGAGAGTGGGGTGGTACAAACATAGCTCCACTACTATCTCTGCCGCCGGAAAAAGATCCTGCAAGAACGGGACCAATGAAGACCGAAGAGAATCGTTCACAGTGACATACATGCAGTCCTTCTGTAAACTGCTGCAGATTTTAAGGGTGGACCATCAACAAGTTTTAGCGTGCAAACCATTCAACGATTCAACATCGATATGGGCTTTTGGAGCTGAAGGCTCACGTGTGTAATCATGATGACTGCACGACACAAAGCCTTATGCCTTGCCTGGGCCCGCGCCCGGGTTCGATTCCCGGCGGGGTCAGGGATTTTCTATGCCTCGTGATGACTGGGTGTTGTGTGATGTCTTAGATTAGTTAGGTTTAAGTAGTTATAAGTTCTAGGGGACTGATGACCATAGATGTTAAGTCCCATAGTGCTCAGAGCCATTTGAACCATTTGAACCTTGCCTGGGTCTGTCAACACCAATGTTACACTGTTGATGACTGGAAACATGTTGCCGGGTTGGATGAGTCTCGTTTCAAATTCTACCGAACAGATGGACGTGTATGGGTATGGAGAAGACCTCATGACTCTATGGGCTCTGCATGTCAGCAGGCTACTGTTCAAGCTGCTGGAGGCTCTGTAATCGTATGGAGTGTGTGCATTTGGAGTGATATGGAACCTCTGATACGTCTAGATACGACTCTTACAGGTGGTACATATATAAGCATCCTGTCTGATCACCTGCATCCATTCGTGTCCATTGTGCATTGCTACGGACTAGGGCAATTTCAGCAAGACAATGTGACACCTCACACGTCCAGAATTGCTACAGAGTTGCTACGGGAACACACTTCTGACTTTAAACACTTCCGCTGGCAACCAAACTTCCCAGACATTAACATTATTATTGCGCATATCTGGGATGCCTTGCAACTTGCTGTTCAGAAGAGATCTCCACCCTCTCGTACTCTTATGGATTTATGGACAAACCTGCAGGATTCTTGGTTTCAGTTCCCTCCAGCACCTCTTCAGGCATCAGTCGATTCCATGCCACGTCATGTTGCGGGACTTTGGCGTGCTCGCGGGGCTCTACATAATTAGGCAGGTGCGCCAGTTTCTTTGGCTCTTCAGTGTATACACATTCGAAACTGTTAACGGTACTTTTTGAAAAAAGTAAGCTAAAACTAATTGTGGCTGGTTGCTGTACACTATCAACAAAATAACAAAATGCTCCTGTGTTGATAATGGTATTTTCGTACTACGACATAGCTGTCCGCCGGCCGCAGTGGCCGAGCGGTTCTAGGCACTTCAGTACGGAACCACGCGGCTGCTACGGTCGCAGGTTCGAATCCTGCCTCGGGCATGGATGTGTGTGTGATGTCCTTAGGTTAGTTAGGTTTAAGTAGTTCTACGTCTAGGGGACTGATGACCTCAGATGTTAAGTCTCATAGTCCTTAGAGCCATTTGAACCATTTGAACATAGCGGTCCGGGAGGGGGAGGGGGGCAGGGGTAGTTGCCCCTTCCTAGAATCTGGTGTACAGACTTTTTATGCGTTACAGAATTTTCCAGCGTTTTTGGAAATAATTAGTTGTAATTCTACTGAACCGTAGATTTAGAATTGCCAAATGTAGAGGGAAACACCTTGGCTTTAGCAGGTACTGCATAACTTGGATTAGTTTATTTGTCAGTCTGGTCACGGGAAATTATATTGTTTCCTTGTAGCAGTGGCTATTTCGGCACTGTTTTGCTGGTATGGCAATTGTGAGTCTTATAAGTACACTGTCGAAATAGAACACAATGGTGAAGTTCACCTGCCCGACAGTCATCGCTAGTTCTCACTAGGACATCTCTTTCCATAGTGGCCATCGCAATTACATCGTAGTTTACTATGTGTCCAGAACAAGACTCGTCAAGGCTTGCTGAGAATGCATTCAGTTTTACTTGACAGAGCGATTGTAGATGGCTCTAAGGAACACGCTGCAATGTAGGAGTGTTCGTCTGTATTACATTTATGGACTCAGTGGCATCACTCGAAAAGAAGATAAAAAAAATATGAAATTTCAAGATCGTATAAACGCACCATGAAGAGTATTTTATTAAATGAATTAAATGATATGTTTCCTACACGTTTCTGTTGATATTCAGTGGCACTTACTTGATATACTTATTTTTCACTGTCAGACTTTCACTTCCACGTGTAAACCTAATACTGTTGGTAAGTGGATGAACATATTTTTTGTAAATATTTTCTAGCTTCATTTCCTGACTAACCTGATTCGCAGAATGTAATGATATGAGAATGTAATAGCAGATCGTTAAAGCAGTCTCGATACTATAAAAATGAAATACGCTTACCTTTTTTTTGGTGTAACAATAATCTGTTTCCTAAATATTGTTTGTATAACTACTGAAGGCGTGAAATACAAGGTGGTTTGTATATTTCCTGTTAAATTAGTCGAAATTGGCAGTTTTAGAATCTTGCCTCCTCCTGGAAAAATTTCTGCGGACGTCCATATAGTATGGCATCTGAAATTTGTGTGGTATTATGAGGCCAATCCATCACAAGTAGGACATGAGTGATCGTCGTGATCGATCCTGTTCAGTAGCTTGTGCGATTTGCCGACGATCAATGGGAAAAGCCGTCAGTGCTCGAGAATCAGACTGATCAATTTGAACATAAGAGGTTTTGGGCGAATCGAATTCCACATCAGTTCCCATAGGTAAGCTAGAGAGAATATCTGTGTGTGCATGGTGTGTCGTAAGACAGCAAGGTAATGAGCAATGTTGCAGCTTCTGTGCTGCACGATCAGGCACGTCTTTCATCGGATGAAAAAGAGCTTTCAACGACTTATTATTAGTCACGAGAAAAAAAATTCTGTACTGCAGATATTGATGAAATTTCGCGATGCCTTATATGGTAGCTAAGGCTTCATTTCCATCGGACTGTAGTTATCTTACACGAAATGTACTCGCAGTTGCGGATATGGACAACCATCAGCTGTGTAATGGCATGACGACAGCGAAAATTTGTGCAGGACCGCGACTCAAACCCGGATTTCCCGTTTATCGAGAGCGGTTGCCTTACCATTAGGCTATCGGAGCACGGCTCACCACGAGACCCAAACTTCCATATGTCGTCGTTCCTGCATCACAGCCTGTAATCGTACATCCATTATGTATGTTCCCATACAGGAGAGACATTTTAACTGAGAGTCACCTATCCGGCATCGGCAGATAAATATGATATTGCAGTGCCGGTGTTGTTCTGAAGTACTGTGCAATATTCGTTCGGACATGCATGCATCTCCAAAGAACAGGCACTGCAGGTACTACAGACGTTATGAAATACATGAAATATATTTGCAGTTGCGAATATGGTCAACCCTCAACTGTATAATGGAATGACGACAATGAAAATTAGTGCAGGACCGCGACTCGAACCCGGATTACTCGCTTATTGCGAGCTGTCCCTGGACGACGGGTAGGGCAGGGGTCGCCACCCAAGACTTGGCCATCCCGCCGCCATGCCCAAGCATCGTGTTCTAGGATCGAAGGATCAGGGAGAAGATGTAACCGGACTGTCTATGTTGTTTTATTTATTTATTTGTTCAATTTTTTATAATTTTATAATTTTTTATTTTTATTTTTTTAATTTCTTAATTGTATTTATGGGTTTATTTTTGTTTCAATAAAAAAAAAGATCCTACAACTGCCGCAGCCGAGCGTCCGAGTGGTCTTCTCGTCTGTTGGGAGGGGTTCCCTCCTATTCCGTCCGTAGAGGATCAATATGCTCGAGGATTCTTCTTCATTTTCAGCATCTCATACCCGGAACGCCCCAGTGAGCAGGAAGATCCGCAAATAATGAACGTAAATAATTTGCAAAACGGTTTCTGTACTTCGGGTGGCGGCTGAAAGCTGCATGTGTCGTCCCGTCATCAGTAAGGACCAAAAGTTGAGTGTACCTTTCTGAGCATCGCAAAATATGTAGTAAACGGCCATGCCTTTTAACCAGTTAACGGCGTTCGTCCTGGTCGATGGAAAGTATACGCCGGCGGGGCGCAATATATCATCAGGGGAGATAGACTCCGGCAATCGCCGCAAGAGTAATGCCAGCATGTGCTGCGTCAGTAGCCAGCACTCGCTGGTCGTGGCACAAGTCAGGCAGTGTGCATCCGAGTCAACGACTGAGCAGGTCGGACACAAGGGGTCGTCCATCAGATGAATAGGATGTAGCCTCTGACGAGTAGCGAACTTCCCATTCACAACCACGTATCACAATGAACGTCGCGTCGTAGGTAGAAAAGGCGTGTGTACCGCTCGCCACACCGTGTTGCAGGCAACCTCAGGACTTCTGTGTGCAACTGTATTGATAGGTTGCTGCTGTTTATAGAGGTGATAATAGTCCTTCGTGCTGGGCATCCGTGTCGTCGGAAGGTCTGACCGTAATTAGCTGACATCAATCAAGAACTCTCTGATGTGAGCGAGTGCCGGTGAAATATGTCCTACAGAAACCGGAGGTGCAGAGAGTGTGGTGCCACTTCATCTATCAGGGTGCCCGTCAGAGTGGCGTGGGCAGAGGTCCACGTGCGACACATTGTGTTCAGATAAACCGATCGCGCATGGTTGTAGACATGAATTAAACCGATACCGCCAGCCCGCTGCGGCAGTGCCAGGGTGGCGTATCGGACTTCAAAAACGAGGCCGGCGCTCACGAAATGTCGATATGCTGCTTGAAATCTGTTGGCCATCGTAACCGGCAAGGGAAGGACATGCGCAAAATAGTTCAGTCTGGAGACGAGATAGGTGTTGAAATAACGTGTTCTGAGGAGCATATCCATGCGACGCAATTTGTTGCCCCGTGTCAGAGCACGTGTCTGGTGTAGAAGCCGGTGGCACGTAGCCGCCGCCGTGCGGCGTACATTGCTATAGAACTGCAATCCTAAACATTTGAGTACGGGCACCCTGTCAAAGGGCACCGCCATTGCGTGGGAAAGCCCCCTTCGACATCTATGCATTTTGTCTTCTCCACGTTGATGACGCTCTCAGCGACTGCCCCGTACTGGCGTAGTCACTGAATCGCCATATGCATTTCATCCTCTGATCTGGCCAGGAACACCATATCATCGGCGAATGCACCATAACGGAGGGTCATGTCCCGCATTGAAATGCCTGCTAATCTCTGCCGTAGACCATGTAAAGCTGGTTCAAGCGCTGCTGCAAATAATATACCCGACAAGGGGCACCCTGGTCGCACCGATCGTTCAACAACAATGTGACCAGACAGGTAACCATTGTCCATCATGCGGGAGCGCGCTCCGTGGACCAGTCGAAGGACTCTTGTCCAGACTCTGGAGAGAGGCCCATGTGTTCCAAAACTGCGTGTAGGAAGCCGTCGTCGACGCGGTCGAATGCGTGGTCAAAATCGACGGCGACAAGGGCGCCTCGTATTTTGCAGGCCGCCGTCAAAGCAATTACGTCGCGGTATGCTCCTAACGCTGTATAAATGTCGCTGACACCACCTAAACATGTCTGATCGGTGTGAATGTCTTTCCCGATAGAGGTGTGGAGACGCGCACGGAGGATGCGGGCGAAGATCTTGTAGTCGTTGTTGAGGAGTGTGAGTGGGCAAAAGTCCTGCGACCTACAACCACCATTCGGTTTCGGTACTGGGATCAAGATGCCGTCTGTGAATTCCGTGGGGACAGTAAAATCAGGGAGGATCAGTTCTTGAAACATTTGGAGCCACTTGTCGCCAATAAGGTCATATAAAGTGCGGTAGAATTCGAGGGGTAAATCGTCAGGCCCAGGCGATTTGTTCAGTGCTCCACGTGCCAAGACCGATGTCAGCTCGTCGGACGTAATGGGCAACAGCAGACTATCATCCGGTACCACGTCCCTAGGGGCGGCAAAATCGTGCAATAGCTCGTCATAATCACGTACGTTTTGCGGATGTTCCATGTACAAGGTCCCATAGTGTCAGGCGAACGTGTGCGCTATGTCCGTTTGCGTTTGCGTCACTCAGCGGCCACCCTCCTCTGTGTTTACCGCCATCATGAGCCGACGTTTGCGGTGGCGCCTCTCACGCACAATGTGATAGACTGATGCCATTTCGTTGGGGATGCAGTCTTGCACTTGCTTACGGATGCGAACACCTTCTAGCTGCTCTGCCCTGATGCGAAGTAGACGAGCTTTGATGCGTTGTATGGATGTCTGACGTTCGGGAGACTGTGGTTGCGTCACCAGCTCACGTAACGCTGTATAGTAAAATTCCGATGTTGTCCTTTGCCAGTTCCATCTATCACGCCCATAGGCCATCAGGGTCTTGCGGAGTGCAGGTTTGACACATCCCAGCCACCACAGCAACGTGGAAGCATACATGGGCAGGCGCCTGAAACAACGACGTCACGTCTCAGTAACTGCTTGCCGACACACTTCCTTGCGAAGGAGGGTGACGTTCAGCATCCATGGGCCTCTGCTGCGTCTTGTGAGTTGTTGGGGTAAGGTGATAGTGCAGATATACGCGAGATGATCTGTGAAGGCCGTCGGCCAGAGTACTGCACCACGGGTTGCTGTGCAGAGGGCATGCGAGACGTATATCCGGTCCAGACGACTGGCAGAGTCGCTGGTAAAGTGCATGTATTCGCACTTGTTCTCATGATGTAACAGCCATGTGTCGTGGAGCGTGAGGTCACGTACCAGTGCTTGTAGAGGCATGGGACGTAATGCGGCATCTGGTCCTCGGGCCACAGAACACTGTTAAACTCGCTGCCCACTATGTAATGGTCCATATTTCTTTGCGAAAGTGGGGCTACCTCCTCCGAATAGAAGACATGCCCGTCACCGTGCTGCGAAGTACCGGATAGAGCGTAGATGTTAACGAGGCAGACTGCGCCAAGTGTGAGGGCGATGCCTCATCTGTTCAACAAGTATGTCACGTCCATTGCTTCCATGCCATCTCGGAGAAGGATGGCCGTTCCCCCTGCGCCATCACCAGAGGGTAGACTGTAGGTGGTGTAGCCATATAGGTCTAAACGCAGCTCGGGACAGACCTCCTGGTGAAGGCAATGTCCAAGTCTGCTGCTCTGATGATGTCGTGTAACATGCGCTTCTTGACAGTGGAGTGGACACCATTGACACTGACTGTTCCCACATGGTAGGACTTAGACATATCAAGTGTCAGACACAGTGTGCCGGTGCAAGCCCACGGAGAGCTCGCACACCACACGGCCATCCAGCCGCATGACATGCATTACTGTGCCATATGATCCCCTGACTCGCAGAGCCCTCCAGGCTAGATGTCAGCCATGGGCTCTGGAGGAGGCAGCGACGTGTGCTGTGCATCATCGGCCTCCATGTCGTCTGCCCAATCACCAAGAGAGGATTGGGAGGTCAGTGGTGGCTGGTCACTTCCACAGGAGCCCACATTTTGGGAGTCAACCCGGTGCGCCTCGTTTTCAGGGCCACCAGATGTAGGGAAGTGTTCCTTGTCGTCAGGCGCCTTCCGGTGAATGAGGCCGTTGGAATCCGTTGCAACTGTAGGTGCATCAACGGAGTTGATGTCTTCCGCCATTCTCACATCCCTGTCGCATTCTTCAGCTGACAATCGCCTCTTCTTGTGTCGCTTGGGTGATTTTTGCTTGCGGGTCCGAGATCTGACATTTATTGGAGGGCGAGGTTCGACACGGTTTCGGTCATCAGTAATCCCTGTGTCCAATCCCGACAGTGATAGCGGCTGGGTGCCCACGACGCCGCGGTGGGCAGAGGTTACAGGAACCTCTGCACCGTTTGGCTGCGGTGGTGTTGTCGGCAGTGGCGGCGGCACTGTCTCTCCAACGGAGCTCGCAGCGGCTTGAGGTAATAGCAGGTTTTGATCACCCATCACATCGTGTCGTGCCGCCTTCACATACGTTAGCGGGAGAGAGGTCATCGTGGATCACTGGGGAAGGTCATAGCGGGGCACCTGAACGAGGCGGTGCTGCAGACACTCAGTTCTAACATGGCCCTCCTGGCTGCAGCCCGAGCAGGTCCTCGGTTAGCCATCATGTATAACAATTGCGTGGCAGCCGCCAACGAAAACATATGGTGGAACGTGCTTCTAAGTTCTGTGCGCACGTGTCGTATCCCGTTAAGGACAGGGTACGTTTTGAATGTATTTCATTTCTCCTCTGTGTGGCTCAGAACTATGCCATATGCCCGCAGCGCATCAAGAACAAGGTTGGCGGGCACTTCGAATGGTGGTTCAAAGATGCACACGGTACGCACCCGGAGACCAGCACAGTCAACTGCTACCACGCTCACATTACCGTCTGCGTGGCAGAAGCGAAAGCCGTTTGCAGACCGCCGGAGGAGTCTGTCGCAGACCGCTTCGTCAATCAGTTTGAGGTACTCGGTGCTAGATACAATAGACAAACGAATGCCTATCAGTTCTTGCGGTTCTATGTGCATGATGTCTCGAAGAAACCGTTCAGCTTCATGGGCCTTCGGTCTCGTGTACGATGCGTTGAATGTTAGTTTGATTGTAGCTTGTTGATTTATTTATTTATTTAATCGTATGGCTAGGTCCCTCCGTCGGGCAGACCGTTCGCAGGGTGCCGGTCATTCAATTTGACGCCACTTCGGCGACCAGCAGTCAATGAGGATGATAGGATGATGACGAGGACAACGCAACACCCAGTCCCTGGGTGGAGAAAATTCCCCGACCCAGCCGGGAATGGAACCCGGGCCCAGAGGATTGACAATTCGTCATGCTGACCTTTCAGCTACCGGGGCCGGACAGCTTGTCGAAATGAGAACGCCACGGCGGGTTGGTACCGGTACTATAAGGCAATACAACGACGCAACCGCGCGCTAGCGGGTAAACAAACAATGCCTACGGAGCGCTGCTCGCCGTGCCGAGCCGCCCGCACGGATCACGGCTGAAAGCCGACAGTACCATTAGGCTATCCGAGCACGACTCAGGGCCTGACCCAAACTTCCATGTGTCGTTGTGCCTGCGTCACAGCCTGCACTCGTACATCCATTATGTATAGTCTCGAACAGGGGAGACATTTTAATTGAAAGTCGGTTGCCCAGTATTGGTACATAAATACGATATTGCAGTGAGTCGAGCTTGTATAGCCTAATGGTAAGGCGACTGCTCGCGATAAACGGGAAATCCAGGTTAGAATCCCAGTCCGGCACAAATGTTCATTGTCGTAATTTCGTAATAGGTCTACAGCTGATAGTTGTCCATATACGACAGGCATTGCAATGTCGTAGTTGACTTGGATTTTGTTTGACGTCTTATACGTGAATGCTATGGGGCTCTCTTTCTTTCCAACTTTGTGAGATAAAATTGCCACTATTCCATGTGATGATACATCAACAGTAAGTAAGGTCTACTATCGGTTTCTGTTGACCTAATGAATAAGATATGCATTTTTCAACTTTTGAAAAGATCATTCCAATTCTTCAGTCAATTGTAAAACAACATTTTTACGCCAGCTATTTGATCTTCATTTGGAATAAATTTAATGTAGTAAGTTTTCCTGTACGTCTTTAGGAGAAAGATTTAGTCAAAAGATGAGCGCCATGGACGTCAGTAAGGTGTCCTAAATATTCAATTTTGTTATTGAAAAATGAACATTTCTGCACATTGCACACAAGTCTTGCGTCAGTGAAAACTTGAAAAACTGATTATAAATTTTTGAGATGCTATTCTGGTGTTAGTATGGACACAATGATGTCATAATAATAATTTCAGGATGACGGAACTTTCGACCTCACTTGTTCAAGGAAACATTGAAACAATGCAGGAGCAGATGCACTTCCAGAAGGAAGCTGATAAAATCCGACGTGCATATTGACCATATAATTTTTTCTTTCCTCATGCAGGGGAAGTTGAAGGTAAACATCGGCTAAATCAATTCTGAAAAATAATCGTCCACCCGCTAGGCGATCCATGAGGTCCTCATGTCGAAGTCTGAAAGAATTAATTACTGTCTGAACGTTAACTGTGACTTTAAAGTCTGCACAAAGTCTGATTTTCCCGTTCAATTTTCTAGTGATAACTAGAGGAGATGCCAAGTGGCTTGCAGAAATGCAGTTCAAAACATCAATTTCTTCCCGTCTGTAGAGTTTAGTTGCAACTTCATTGCGTATGGCGCAAGGTACCATACGTACAAAGTTGAACTTTGGTTGAGCATTGTCCTTAAACGTAAAGTGCACTTGAGAATTCTTTACATGTCTCAATGTGCCATCTAACGAATGTCTCTATTTGTCACACAGCTGTTGAATGGCGGTATGGAAAACTTGAGTATCAATATTAGCACATTGTGCTCCTAACACAAATAAATCAAACGCCTCCACGCCAAAAATGTTCGGACCAGAGCGTAACTGAACTTCTGTTAATGACACTAATGTAATCGTATTCTTATATTTTGCTTGCAAAATGCACGTGTCCCAAGAACAGAGATACTTTCGTCATTGTAGGCTGTGAGGTGCAGCCTTTCGAAATTGCAGGCTATGAGGTGCACATGTGATTTCTGTAGCTTAGAGTATCCCATTTGCTCATGCGTATTCTGATTAACTACAGTAACTGAAGCACCAGTCTCTAACTGAAATAATGTAGTTTGATTGAAAATCTGTAAAGACGTGGGCAGTTTGCAGTTACTCCTCTAAATGTAAGAGGTATAACTTGCGGAAGACTGCATTCGTTTGACGTGTGAGCAACGGAGGGTTTTGCTGTTGGTCTATTTGCGGAGAGCCGATGCGAATGAGCAGACTTTTACATTGTGCGTGTAGCTTTGCAATTCTACGTTTGCGCCTGCAGTGCCTGTATTTTCAAGCGGGACAGGAGAGAATCGAGAAAATGAGATCATATTTATGTCTATTTTCTCAATTTTAGATTCGTGTGGAACGGAGTTTACGTTGCGATTTTTTTGCAGTCATACTAACTGTGTGTATCCTGACTTATGGCCGTGTCGGCATTTTGCTTTGCGGAAAAAGGAATTTCTGCTGTCATGTGTTACATAACATTTGACGCAAGACTTGGAAGCATGTGAACTTGCAGGAAAGCTGGCTGGGGGCCTCGTGCACTGAGCACACCGCTACTTGCGGCTGAACATGCGCCGTGCGGTTCTAGGCCCGTTTACAACAATACCCTGTAAGCGTTGCACAAGCAGGCATGTCAAATTTTATTTCCGCGTTGTCTCACACTTCCTGAGATTCAGTCACTTTAAATCTATCAGTGAAACCAGGATTACGACGCTTTAAGATCTCAGCCAGAATTCTGTTCTCAGTAAGGTTGTGAATAATAGCATCGCAAAGCATTTCGACTTGAAATGAAGCTCCACAAGCGGAGTTCAATTTAAAAAACCTCGTCGTGCCCTTGAGTTCAGCGATCCATTCCTTGTAAGCTTGATTACTATGATGACGCGTACGATAACATTTTACACGAGTAGTAGGAGTTACATGTACCTGAGACTCAAAGAAGTCGTCTATCTTCCTAACTATTTCCTTGTTGGGTAGGTTTCGGGGTTCTACAAGGGAGAATGAATTTTTGGTACAGTCGCGCTATTATAATTTGTATCTTTGAAAAAAAAAAAGAATGGGCGTCTTCAGTTGAGTCGTTGTTGTAGGCTACAAAATGCTGCACCATCTGTATTTTGTACTCTGTCCGGTCCTTGTGTTTTGCATCGAGGGAACGGAAGGGAGAATGCGGCACTTGGCCTCCATAATTCTGTGCTTTAATCATCATTGGCCGCTGAGCTTGTTGTGCATCAGGCAGTCTGGTAATACTCGACAGTAGCGTTCATTATGTGAATGTGTACATTATCTGAATATAACTGATTCGCCTACATGAGCAATGGATCCACCTTCTTCAGTGCGGATGCACAAGTACGTCCGACCTCTTGCGGGAATCTCAGAGTAGCGGGCGACGAGGAAATGGACAGGGAGTGCGGATAGATGGCGCTCGCTGGGAATGTGGGTCGGCCGTGAGGCGTGCTGAGTTGTCCGCACAGTCGCGCTGACACTGTGTCCCCGATGGCGCACGGTTAACGCACCTGCCCAGTAAGCGGGAGAGCCCGGCTTCGAATTCCCGTCCGGTACACACCTTCACTCGTTGCCGCTGATTCCGCGTAATGTTCCGATGCAGCTGACATCATTAATCCCTTCCCTTTCCTTTCACCCCCCCCCCCCACCTTCAATTTACATACAAGTAACGTTTATATTTGTTGCCTCTGAAACTGATGAGTGCAGTGAGTGATGGATTTCCTGTGGTTGCCATTTTATACAAAAAATTGTTGTTGTTGTTGTTGTGGTCTTCAGTCCTGAGACTGGTTTGAAGCAGCTCTCCATGCTACTCTATCCTGTGCAAGCTTCTTCATCTCCCAGTACCTACTGCAACCTACATCCTTCTGAATCTGCTTCGTGTATTCATCTCTTGGTCTCCCTCTACGATTTTTACCCTCCACGCTGCCCTCCAATACTAAATTGGTGATCCCTTGATGCCTCAGAACAAGTCCTACCAACCGATCCCTTCTTCTAGTCACGTTGTGCCACAAACTTCTCTTCTCCCCAATCCTATTCAACACCTCCTCATTAGTTATGTGATCTACCCATCTAATCTTCAGCATTCTTCTGTAGCACCACGTTTCGAAAGCTTCTATTCTCTTCTTGTCTAAACTATTTATCGTCCATGTTTCACTTCCATACATGGCTACACTCCATACAAATACTTTCAGAAACGACTTCCTGACACTTAAATCTACACTCGATGTTAACAAATTTCTCTTCTTCAGAAACGCTTTCCTTCCCATTGCCAGTCTACATTTTATATCCTCTCTACTTCGACCATCATCAGTTATTTTGCTCCCCAAATAGCAAAACTCCTTTACTACTTTAAGTGTCTCATTGCCTAATCTAATACCCTCAGCATCACCCGACTTAATTCGACTACATTCCATTATCCTCGTTTTGCTTTTGTTGATGTTCATCTTATATCCTCCTTTCAAGACACTATCCATTCCGTTCAACTGCTCTTCCAAGTCTTTTGCTGTCTCTGACAGAATTACAATGTCATCGGCGAACCTCAAAGTTTTTATTTCTTCTCCATGAATTTTAACACCTACTCCGAATTTTTCTTTTATTTCCTTCACTGCTTGCTCAATATACAGATTGAATAACATCGGGGAGAGGCTACAACCCTGTCTCACTCCCTTCCCAACCACTGCTTCCCTTTCATACCCCTCAACTCTTATAACTGCCATTTGGTTTCTACACAAATCGTGCCGGCCGCGGTGGTCTAGCGGTTCTGGCGCTGCAGTCCGGAACCGCGGAACTGCTACGGTCGCAGGTTCGAATCCTGCCTCGGGCATGGGTGTGTGTGATGTCCTTAGGTTAGTTAGGTTCAAGTAGTTCTAAGTTCTAGGGGACTTATGACCTAAGATGTTGAGTCCCATAGTGCTCAGAGCCATTTGAACCATTTTTTTCTATACAAATTGTAAATAGCCTTTCGCTCCCTATATTTTACCCCTGCCACCTTCAGAATTTGAAAGAGGGTATTCCAATCAACATTGTCAAAAGCTTTCTCTAAGTCTACAAATGCTAGAAACGTAGGTTTGCCTTTCCTTAATCTAGCTTCTAAGATAAGTCGTAGGATCAGTATTGCCTCACATGTTCCAATATTTCTACGGAATCCAAACTGATCTTCCCCAAGGTCGGCTTCTACTAGTTTTTCCATTCGTTTGTAAAGAATTCGCGTTAGTATTTTGCAGCAGTGACTTATTAAACTGATAGTTCGGTAATTTTCACATCTGTCAACACCTGCTTTCTTTGGGATTGGAATTATTATATTCTTCTTGAAGTCTGAGGGTATTTCACCTGTCTCATACATCTTGCTCACCAGATAGTAGAGTTTTATCAGGACTGGCTCTCCCAAGGCCGTCCGTAGTTCTAATGGAATGTTGTCTACTCCCGGGGCCTTGTTTCGACTCAGGTCTTTCAGTGCTCTGTCAAACTCTTCACGCAGTATCATATCTCCCATTTCATCTTCATCTACATCCTCTTCCATTTCCATAATATTGTCCTCAAGTACATCGCCCTTGTATAGACCCTCTATATACTCCTTCCATCTTTCTGCTTTCCCTTCTTTGCTTAGAACTGGGTTTCCATCTGAGCTCTTGATATTCATACAAGTGGTTCTCTTTTCTCCAAAGGTCTCTTTAATTTTCCTGTGGGCAGTATCTATCTTACCCCTAGTGAGATAAGCCTCTACACCCTTACATTTATCCTCTAGCCATCCCTGCTTAGCCATTTTGCACTTCCTGTCGATCTCATTTTTGAGACGTTTGTATTCCTTTTTGCCTGCTTCATTTAGTGCATTTTTATATTTTCTCCTTTCATCAATTAAATTCAATATTTCTTCTGTTACCCAAGGATTTTTACTAGCTCTCGTCTTTTTACCTACTGGATCCTCTGCTGCCTTCACCACTTCATCCCTCAAAGCTACCCATTCTTCTTGTACTGTATTTCTTTCCCCCATTCCTGCCATTTGTTCCCTTACGGTCTCCCTGAAACTCTGTACAACCTCTGGTTTAGTCAGTTTATCCAGGTCCCATCTCCTTAAATTCCCACCTTCTTGCAGTTTCTTCAGTTTTAATCTACAGTTCATAACCAATAGATTGTGGTCAGAGTCCACATCTGCCCCTGTAAATGTCTTACAATTGAAAACCTGGTTCCTAAATCTCTGTCTTACCATTATATAATCTATCTGAAATCTGTCAGTATCTCCAGGCTTCTTTCATGTATCTAGGACACTGGACTCGCACTCGGGAGGGCGACGGTTCAATCCCGCGTCCGGCTATCCTGATTTAGGTTTTCCGTGATTTCCTTAAATCGCTCCAGGCAAATGCCGGGATGGTTCCTTTGAAAGGGCACGGCCATCTTCCATCCCCATCCTTCCCTAATCCGATGAGACCGATGACTTCGCTGTCTGGTCTCCTCCCCCAAACCACCCAACCCCCTCTTCCATGTATACAACCTTCTTTTATGATTCTTGAACCAAGTGTTAGCTAAGATTAAGTTGTGCTCTGTGCAAAATTCTACCAGGCGGCTTCCTCTTTCATTTCTTATCCCCAATCCATATTTACCTACTAAGTTTCCTTCTCTCCCTTTTCCTACTACCGAATTCCAGTCACCCATGACTATTAAATTTTCGTCTCCCTTCACTATCTGAATAATTTCTTTTATTTCGTCATACATTTCTCTAATTTCTTCGTCATCTGCAGAGCTAGTTGGCATATAAACTTGTACCACTGTAGTAGGCGTGGGCTTCGTTTCTATCTTGGCCACAATAATGCGTTCACTATGCTGTTTGTAGTAGCTTACCCGCATTCCTATTTTTTTTATTCATTATTAAACCTACTCCTGCATTACCCCTATTTGACTTTGTATTTATAACCCTGTATTCGCCTCACCAAAAGCCTTGTTCCTCCTGCCACCGAACTTCACTAATTCCCACTATATCTAACTTTAACCTATCCATTTTCCCTTTTAAATTTTCTAACCTACCTGCCCGATTAAGGGATCTGACATTCCACGCTCCGATCCGTAGAACGGCAGTTTTCTTTCTTCTGATAACGACGTCCTCTTGAGTAGTCCCCGCCCGGAGATCCGAATGGGGGACTATTTTACCTCCGGAATATTTTACCCAAGAGGACGCCATCATCATTAACCATACAGTAAAGCTGCATGCCCTCGGGAAAAATTACGGCTGTAGTTTCCCCTTGCTTTCAACCGTTCGCAGTACCAGCACAGCAAGGCCGTTTTGGTTAGTGTTACAAGGCCAGATCAGTCAATCATCCAGACTGTTGCCCCTGCAACTACTGAAAAGGCTGCTGCCCCTCTTCAGGAACCACGCGTTTGTCTGGCCTCTCAACAGATACCCCTCCGTTGTGGTTGCATATACGGTACGGCTATCTGTATCGCTGAGGCACCCAAGCCTCCCCACCAACGGCAAGGTCCATGGTTCATGGGGGAAGACAAAAAATTAAATACGCTTAATTAGAATATGAGTGTAGTAGAAAGACAAACAGTAGAATTCTGTTATTTTGACTTCTACGCTGAAAAATGATCTCGTCGCCAGATATGTCTGTTAAATCAAACTCTAGTTTTCCTTCCTTCTTTCAGAAATAGCTGTTGTGTCCGTAGTTGATACAAGGTGGTATAGAACACTACGAACTTTTCATAAAATCAATACTTTTATTTACACTATACGCAAAGTAAAGCACCGGTATCTTATACATAACTTCGATTTCCTGCTTCTCTGCTTCACACTGCTTCTCATACAGTCAATCACTGAATCGTCTGTTCGATATTATTGATCACTTGCTAACAGTTTCAGTTAGCGAATACCGGACATAGCGAGTACGGCGGTGGAACGATGCCAGCCTGTCCGTAATTAAAGTTGCAGTTTCAAAACGCTGTAGGAAGACAACCACTGCTCAAAATGACATCAAATTTAAACGGCATATTATTGACGCAGGAGGAAATGTGATGGGGAAAAATTGACGAAAACTTTAAAAACAGATGGCGCTTTAAGCGTCTGAACGTAAATGGGATCGGGTACAAACGGCAAATAAATCTCAATAAGACAGCTATGCACATTACACCTTCCGTACTGTTCGATGTGGATGACTGCACAAGTTCGGCAATCAACAGTTGCGGCACTGTCAGGTAAGCCCATCCAGTCAAGGTCGTACCCACATCGAGTGCGAAAAATCGGTTTTTAATTGTCCTGAGCCCAAAAAACCGCATACCCTGGCACGTCTGCTCAGCACCCCCCACCCCGCTTATGGGTCCTCATTCTCCATTGGCTTCTTACCCCCCTCCCACCCTTCACTTTTCCTCTCCTTCCCCCCTTTTTTTATTTCTCCATCATCTGTCCAGTTTCCCCCCCACCCGCTCTCGGCTGTGGTATGTCATATTTGTGCCAACTTTTTAGTGCCGTGTTTAAGTGAGTGTTCAGTGTTGTGCGTCTTTCCACAGTGTTGCGAACAGAAATCATGCTGTCGCTGGGTGTGTATTTTATATCTTGCGAACAGAAACCAGACTGTCGCCGTGTTTTTTTTAACTGTCTGTCTGTTATTTTTCTGCTTCTTGTGTATTCTCTTAGCATCATCGCCCATGTGTTTTATGTTTTAAGTTCTAGAATTTTCTGCCATTTTACCTTTAAGTCACCGATTTTATCGCCAACTGTTATTTTTTATTATCTTCCTCTTTTTAACACAAATTCTGTAGGCTGCAGAGCGGCGTAATCAGCTGCTGCCAGCCCGCCCCCTTCGGGGGGAATTGAAATTCAATAAAGAAAAAAAAAACGCATAAAGACCAAAATGAAATCGGTTTCTAATTGTCGTATGACTGGCACAAGACATGTTCAATATGCTGTCCACCGTTTCTGCCACAAGTTGACACTGACAGACAGCTTGTTCCACAACAGATCGGAGTGTGTCTGGTTTCACGTTCAGCATGCGTTGCACAACGCGTGTCTTCCATTCGGCTCCGTTTGTAATTGGACCACTGAACACAACACTTTTCAGATAAACCCACAGCCAGAAGTCACACGGATTAAGACTGGCTGTAGGGAAATGACTGCTGATAATTGAAGCATTTCCGAAATGACCCTACAGCAGCTGCTTCATTGGCTGTGCAATGGGCGCAGGAGCACCGTCTCGCATAAAAATGATCCACTGGCTGATGTGCGTGCGAATTTTCCGTTGCCCATATTCGCAATTCTGCGTATTGACATATCCTTGGAGATGGACATGTGCTTCGAATGTCCACAGAACATTCCATGGCCGTTCATTGTCCACTTGCATGGGAGCAAGAAATTAAAGAGCAAACACTTGTCTCACTGGAAGATCAGCAGGAAACAACTACTGAACATGGGTGATTTTGTATGGATAGCAATGCAGGATGTTTCGTCGGATTTTATGCACCTTGCTTGCAGGCACATCAAACATTCTGGCAATTCTCCATGCACCCCATGTTTGCACACCACTGTGCTCGACCCTACTTCCAATGTCGTGGCCAAATCTTCGACAGACGTCGGATCAACTGCTTACATCCCTCTCTCAAAAGAAGGTTCAAAAGAACCTGTCTTTTGAATTTTGTAATAGTTTTCTTCAGACCCTTACCAGATATTTGACCAAAGCCTTAAGTGTCCACAACTTCCGCAGAGCTACTGGCACACAGTCACTATTTTTGTAAAAGAACTTTATCAGCAATGTGCGACCTTCATGGAGACAATCACAATAGGCGTCCCACATACACAAACTGAAGAACACCAGTGTGCCACGCATCTGCGGGTTCGTGTACTCTGATACTCTCCCTTGACGTTTCTCCCTGTGTCAATAATATGATGTTGAGATTTGGCGTCATTCTCAGCAGTGGTTTTCTTTCTACAGCATCTTGAAAGTGGGACTTGAATTATAGACACCCTGTACTTGGTGTCAGGAATAAGTGGGTGATAACGAGCAACACTGTGGGACAGCATTCATCATCTTCATCTCAACACAATGAGTGAGAATGATCTGTTTCTGACTTTTTCCACATGATTCCTTTGACAATGTTTAATTGTTTGGATGGAGGGGTGGATGTAATGTGCGACTGGTGAAGTAGACCCAGTCAACAATAGAGGGAACACTAAAGACCCTTATGGCGGTTTGCACACAGTTAAGTGTGGGCTGTGTAATTTACTGGGGCATTGCGGTCTTCAGCTGTGATCTGTTGGCACAAATGCGTGCGGATAATATGGGCTTACAGAACCGGGTAAATACATGAAGTGAGGATAGATACTCGTACAGTATATCAATAACCATCCTAGATGCAAGTATTGCTGCCCTAGTTTTCCCTTTCTCGGGAAAATCGAGAAAGTATACGTTATGTTAGTACACTCCTAGCACCACTTCATTCACATACTCAAACTATCTGGAGTTGATTTCTGTTAACTTGTAATGCTCTTCACACTCAGTTGTACTCTGGAGCAGTTTATACCTCCAATGTTATTTATATGGCAGGAAATTTAAGGCAACCACAGATCATGCAGCATTAAAGTGGGTATTTGGGCTGAAAATACATCAAGCAGATTAACATTTGGGGCACTGAAGCTTAGTGAGTTTGAATTTGAGGTAAGCCATCAATTTGGCAAGAATCACAGGAATGTAGATGGCCTCAGTAGAAATGTTGCTGCGTTATGAAGAGGTCACACTGCTGAAGAGTGACAAATGGAGCAAGCAGCTGGAGAGTACAGTAAGCTTTTTGTGATGCAGCCACAGTTGATCATGCATGATGGGTTGTTATGCAAGAAAACAAAACTCTGACAACATATTGCAGTTACAGCCACACTGCAGAGAAAGCATTAAGACAGGCACACAATCACTGCTAACAGGCCACGGGGCGTAAAGAACCGTGGCGCAACATGTGGCAGAACAATACTGTTGTTATGCATTTTAACTGGATGTGGAACAACACGTGAATAATGTTTAACATGTGCACCGTAGGCTGAATTGAGCCATCAGCATATTCCACTGCAAAGATTACCAGTGGTTAATAAGCAATTTGAAATGACTAGAATGACGCTCTATGTCCTTCGGTACAAATTCTGGCAGACTGTTTTTGCTGCAAAGAGAGAATGGTAGTTATCCAATTCCACAAGCCGACACAGCGGCTCAAGTCATGGTAAATAATCACATGTTGAAGTTTGGTGTCCCAGAAACACTGATCCAGATCAGGGAATCAACTTCATGTCATAATTAATGAAACTCATAATTAATGAAACAGCTTTGTCATTTATTGTGCATTTGTAAGTTAAGGCCAAGTGCATTATATCCACAGGTGAACAAATAGAGTTCATCAAACCATAGTGAAGACGTTAAGTCATTATGTAAATTGTCATCATAACAACTGGGATACACTGTTAGCACACATGGCCACATCATATAATTCCTAGCTTCAGAAAAGCGCAGGCCTCTCGCCACATGTGGTAGTATACTGCCAGAAAATGACATCACCATTTGATTTGATCAAACCTAAAGTATATAAGAATGGAGAACCAGTACAGAATTACACAAGAACTTTGTGGGAGTTACAGAAGAATGTACAAAAACTCAATACAAAGGCACTTGAATTTCAGGAATAAACAGGACAGCAGCATGCAAAGTTACCTGAATATCATATAGGACTGTGGGTGACATTGACAAGCTCTCACACCCCAAAGGGAAAGCAAAGAAATTCTTCTTTCACTCTCAAGGTCTGTATCAGGTAAATGAAATGACCTCACCAGTGAATGTAAATCTACAATTTCCTACCCATACTACCATCATCCACGTTCATTATTTGAATTTATTTGGGTGTCTTGTTAGTGTAGTAAATTGGGGTGGGGGGAGGGTGTTGTTTTGTTTTCTATGAGCTGTGGATAGTAAGAGATAGTGTTTGTTTATTTTGTGTACGGTTATAGTTACCAGTCGCAGCGCTAGCAGATCCCAATGTCAGATACGCATGTTACGCTATTCACCTGTGTCCTGTCATATCAGAAACTTTAGGAAAATTTGTACATATTGATATGAAGGATATCTTGCTCATTACACCAGATAGCAAAAACCAAGCACTGATGTCAGCCGACAAGCTGCAGTGATGTGAAAGAGAGCAAATTTCAATATACCCTTTGATGGTATTCCAAACTGTCAAGGAGATGTGTGAGGCAGTGTTGTTCCTTACGTGCAGTGGAGGGGGGAGACTGGTGTGGAAGGATATCCTAGGACATCCTCACAACAGAACCATATTTTCAGAAGTGGGATCTCACTAGGTATACTCAGAATTTGAATCAATTATATTTATTACCACTTGCTACAAGCAGGGTCATTCAAAGGGATAAAGGGAATGGAACACTTGAAACTACGTGACTGTGGGATACTACCGTAGAGTGCACACAATGCTGGCAGCTCTCTGTAGCATATGGATGGCATTTGGAATGGTAAGTGGTGGTGGTGATGGACTGGTGGGCCCAGATACACACTATTGACTGACAGAAATGTTTTAGTCAACTGTAAGTACATATCACATTGTTAGTAATGTGAGGCAGACATTCTTCACTCCAGTGACCCTGGCCAGCATCATTTCTCACAGACTGTTTCCACCATGGTTAGTAGATGACCTAGTAGTGACCCTGAGATGATGGCATCAGGCCAAGTGACAGCCAATGGGCTGACTGTAGGCTATGACCTTGGCATCAGAGGGGTCCTCCTACTCCTGCTGAGATGGCATTCATCAGTAGAATGGCCATTCTTGTGAGTCAGGTCCCACATGTGTCCACTAAAGAAGTGGGTGGAGACTGCCATTTATGGAACATGACCTGATAGCCACTGACAGGACTCTGGTGATGACAGGCACGGACGGTAGGACACACTGTGGCACCAAATCTCACATGGAGACTCAATGCAAGTGGTGGCTCCCCTGACCTGGTCTTGAACCCATGGCTACAGCTGGTGGTGTCTAGTCATCTCATTGTCTGGCATGGACCCACTGTTGTGATGCTCCTGGTCCCCAAATGAATCTGTCTCAAAATACATACCTACACTCCTGGAAATTGAAATAAGAACACCGTGAATTCATTGTCCCAGGAAGGGGAAACTTTATTGACACATTCTTGGGGTCAGATACATCACATGATCACACTGACAGAACCACAGGCACATAGACACAGGCAACAGAGCATGCACAATGTCGGCACTAGTACAGTGTATATCCACCTTTCGCAGCAATGCAGGCTGCTATTCTCCCATGGAGACGATCGTAGAGATGCTGGATGTAGTCCTGTGGAACGGCTTGCCATGCCATTTCCACCTGGCGCCTCAGTTGGACCAGCGTTCGTGCTGGACGTGCAGACCGCGTGAGACGACGCTTCATCCAGTCCCAAACATGCTCAATGGGGGACAGATCCGGAGATCTTGCTGGCCAGGGTAGTTGACTTACACCTTCTAGAGCACGTTGGGTGGCACGGGATACATGCAGACGTGCATTGTCCTGTTGGAACAGCAAGTTCCCTTGCCGGTCTAGGAATGGTAGAACGATGGATTCGATGACGGTTTGGATGTACCGTGCACTATTCAGTGTCCCCTCGACGATCACCAGTGGTGTACGGCCAGTGTAGGAGATCGCTCCCCACACCATGATGCCGGGTGTTGGCCCTGTGTGCCTCGGTCGTATGCAGTCCTGATTGTGGCGCTCACCTGCACGGCGCCAAACACGCATACGACCATCATTGGCACCAAGGCAGAAGCGACTCTCATCGCTGAAGACGACACGTCTCCATTCGTCCCTCCATTCACGCCTGTCGCGACACCACTGGAGGCGGGCTGCACGATGTTGGGGCGTGAGCGGAAGACGGCCTAACGGTGTGCGGGACCGTAGCCCAGCTTCATGGAGACGGTTGCGAATGGTCCTCGCCGATACCCCAGGAGCAACAGTGTCCCTAATTTGCTGGGAAGTGGCGGTGCGGTCCCCTACGGCACTGCGTAGGATCCTACGGTCTTGGCGTGCATCCGTGCGTCGCTGCGGTCCGGTCCCAGGTCGACGGGTACGTGCACCTTCCGCCGACCACTGGCGACAACATCGATGTACTGTGGAGACCTCACGCCCCACGTGTTGAGCAATTCGGCGGTACGTCCACCCGGCCTCCCGCATGCCCACTATACGCCCTCGCTCAAAGTCCGTCAACTGCACATACGGTTCACGTCCACGCTGTCGCGGCATGCTACCAGTGTTAAAGACTGCGATGGAGCTCCGTATGCCACGGCAAACTGGCTGACACTGACGGCGGCGGTGCACAAATGCTGCGCAGCTAGCGCCATTCGACGGCCAACACCGCGGTTCCTGGTGTGTCCGCTGTGCCGTGCGTGTGATCATTGCTTGTACAGCCCTCTCGCAGTGTCCGGAGCAAGTATGGTGGGTCTGACACACCGGTGTCAATGTGTTCTTTTTTCCATTTCCAGGAGTGTATTTATATGGGTAAGAGGTGCCTTTATAGCATTATTACCCAGCCACTGGTCTCATAGCTCACAAAAAGAGTCTTACCCTGGTATGGTGACATCACCCTGCCCACTTTGGCCATTACCACTGTGCAGTGCAAGTTTTGCGGAGTACACGTGGCCTGTTTCACAATCCTTTTGTGTACACGTTTTTCTAGCCCACTTCTAGCCACACTGTGCTTACTGGCCCACAGTCGTTACTGCAATATTTCATGGCAGCTTTCTTATAACTTCTTACTAATCACACTAAAAAGTGGGGAGTGACACTACACCAATTTCCTCCACAGGCAAGACCTGGGCCCTAGGGTCTTGTACAGGACCAGTTCTTTACTGTGTCTACTTCCACCTTTGATCTATAAAATAACCACACACTACTAGATTGGCAACTTTTAAATGCTATACACTTACTACATTAAAGTTTATCTGCTTCCCATCTTCCCCAAGCTCTACAAATTCATTCTCCTCTGATATTTATACTACAATACTCCTCATACACTTACTACGGCTATCATAACTTCAGCCTCTCCTAGTATTGCTTTTATTTATTTATTTATTTATTCCATGTGATCTGATGGCACACAGTGTGTTGCAGATATCGGAAAATGTCATTTAACATTGTTAACATGTATTAATGTAAGCCTATAGTATTCTAATGTATTATATTGCTCAATGTTTTCAATTTAGCACAAACAGCAAGATTACTGTTCTAAGTATTCATTTACAGAGTAAAAACAGTGACACAACAAATATGACTTCATGGCTTTGCTAAATTTTATGTTGTCTTCGATGGACTTAATACTAGTGGGAAGACTGTTGAATAGTTGGAGGCCCATGTGGAAAACTCCCTTTTTACACAGTTGAGTGTTTGTACGTATAACATGCAGGTTTGCGTTTTTCCTGGTGTTGTGCTCATGTATTTCATTATTTTTTACGACTCTGGCGTCAGTTGGCACTATATGTTTTCTGAAGAATTTTAGAGTCTCAAGAATGTAGAGGCAAGGCAGTGTAAGGATTTCTAACTTTCTGAAGATGGGTTTGCAGGAGTCTCTGGGTTTGCTCCCATTAATAATCCTCAATGCTCTCTTCTGGATTCTGAATGTGCTCAGAGCAGTTGGAGCATTTCCCCAGAATATTACACCATATTTTAGGTGGGCTTGTATATAAGCGTAGTATGCACTGGTTAATGTTTTCAGGCTAGCACATGTTTTCAGTACACTCAATGCATAACAGCCAGTACAAATCCTGGCATTTACCCTTCCTGTATGTGTATTCCATTTCAGGTCATCTTGAGCCCACAGACCTAGGAATTTGAAAACAGTGTCGGTATCTATTGACTGGTTATTTATAGTGACAGATGGCTGAGAGGAATTTGCATTTTGTGTTTTGTGGAAGTTCATGGAAGCTGTCTTTTTGGTGTTGATAGTTAATCTGTTGATTTTTGCCCAGTTGCTGAGTTGATCAGTAGCCACGTTCACAGCTTTTTGCACCGCCTCTGTATTCCCCCCTTTGAGGAGTACAGTTGTGTCATCAGCAAATATTATTGTTTTGTGTGCATCAACATTCAGGCTCAAGTCATTAATATACAGGAGGAAAAGTAGGGGTCCCAATACTGAGCCCTGTGGAACACCTTGCTTTACAGTTTTATTACTTGATAGTATTTCGTTTATTGAGTTGCTTTGTCTATTAATATATTTCATGCTGACTCTCTGTATCCGATTGGTTAGGAATGTAGCAATCCAGTTGTTTGCAATTCCTCTGATACCGTAGTGTTCTAATTTTTCCAGTAATATTTTGTGGTCAACAGTGTCAAAAGCCTTTGACAGATCCAGGAATATGCCTGTTATGGGTTGTTTTCTATCTAACAGTTCTAAAAGCGTATTTATGCAATCATATACTGCAGTTTCTGTCGATTTGTTGCTTCTCAACCCATGTTGAGCTAAACTTAGTAAATATTTTTTTTCAATGAAGTCCATCATTTTTTTGGACATTATTTTTTCAAAAACTTTATAAAAGCAGGATGAGATTGAGATAGGCCTGTAGTTATTCATATCTTTATTATCACCTTTTCTGAAGACAGGAATTACTTTAGAAAGTTTCAGAGCTTCAGGGAAGATACCTGCCTGGAAAGAACAGTCACAGAGGTGAGTTAATGGTTCAGCAATTGTGTGTTCACAATTTTTGATTACAGCTGCTGGGATACCATCAATTCCAGCTGAATATGAATTTTTTAACTCTCTGAGGGCTTTTGCAACATCGTTTTCAGTGACTTTGGTAATGAAAATTGACTCTGCACATGTGTGATATTTTTGGTTTGCTGGTTGGTAATTTGTGTTAGGATTATTTTGGACCAGTTTTTCAGCTATGCTTGTAAAGAAATTGTTGAATGAGTCCACCACAACTTTGGGATTAGATATAGATTCATTGTGGAGTTTGATTTCTATGTTCGTATGTGAAGCTTTCATTTCCCCTCTTTCCCTTTTTATGATATTCCACATTGCTTTTACTTTATTGCTGGATTTGTCAATGTACTCATCATTCTGCATCCTTTTTGCTTGTCTTATCGCTCTTCTTAGGATATGTGTGTAGTTTTTATAGTATTCTGTTAGTTGGGGGGAGTCACTACTTTTTTACATAACATGTGGAGTATTCTTTTATGTTTGCAAGAAATTTTTATAGCTGGTGTAATCCAACTCTTGTTTCTATTATTATTTATTCTTACTGGTTTTTGCGGAAAGGCCTCTTCAAAGTGGTGGATCATTTTGTCACGAAATATGTTGAATTTCGTGTTGACATCATTGACTGTGTACATCTCTGTCCACTTTTCTTTACTAAGGAGGGCATTTAGCTTGTTCAAGTTCTCTTGGGTGAAAAACCTTCGTAAAGTTTTAGGTGGGACTGGGTTTGAGGTATCTTTGCTAACATCGACCTTTAGAATGACAGCTTGGTGGTCACTGAATCCTGCATTGTATACTTCTAGAATTGGATTAAGTTTATTTCTATTTGCAAAAATTTGATCTAGAGCTGTCTTGGATGTGGGTGTTATTCTAGAGGGCTCGTTTACAAGGCCATGCAGATTATAAGTTTTTGCAATGTTAATCAATGTTTCCCTGTTTCTGTTGTGGGTGAGAAAGTCTATATTAAAGTCACCACATATGATCACCTCCTGTTTCCTCTGACTTATTTTGGATAGAAACAAGTCCATTTGTAACAGAAAATCATTAATACTACTGGAGGGGGGACGGTAGATTGTAGCTACAATTAGATTTAGATCTGTAAGCTTTATGGCTGCACATTCAAAGATCTTATCTGTTCCTATTTCCTTTAGGGTAGGAAGTGGGCTATATTCAATGTGTTGTTTGATGAAGATGGCAACCCCACCAAGTCCATCATTTGATCTGGAGTAGTGTTCACACAATTTGAAGTTGGGTAGTGAGAATAGCTTAACCACATCAGTGCAGAGCCAGTGCTCTGCTAGGCATACTACTGAGATATCACTGAGTTCACTGGTCAGCAAAATGCTTTAGTCATCAGTTTTGTTGCTCAAGGATTGGACATTGTGATAATAGATTTTCAGGTCTGAGTGGGGTTTACTCAGGGGGCTCGAAGTCATATTTACTGTGTCACTGACCTTTAGTTTAAATTGTGCTGTATTCCAGGTATGTTGACTTCTGAGCAGTTGTGCAGGTTCTGTTGGTCGTCCTTGGCAGCCATCTCATCTTCCAGGTGGGCCTGAAAAGTATCCACATGCACTTCACACTGTTGAGGCATCACATTGACGTTTTGGAGGGATGTCTCGATAATGTTCACCATCAAATTATTGATCCTTTCAGGTTGCTGACCTTTTTGAGGGGTCAGGGGGTTTGTGTTTCGTCTCTGTGACTTCGTGACCCATTTGTCTAGTGTAGTTTGCACAGTATGGTCCCTATTACTCTTTTTATTTCCCATCTTGTTTATCTTTATCCAACTGCTTATTAGCATCTGTTTATGGTTTCTGACTTTTGGTTTCTTATTGTCACCCATAGTTGTCAGGAAGGCCAGTCTATTGCAGATAATCTCCTTGCCACATTTGTTTAGGTGTAAGCCATGTGTTGTGAAGTGGTTTCTGGCTAGTCTCTCTATTTCAAAGTTCACAGCAATTCTTTTTTTGTACGCGTGTTTAGCTAAATTCAGAGCCTGAATCAGGTGGAGGTTTGCAGTATTAATTTTACTATTAAAATTTTGAACATCATATCTCCTGGGTATAGGATGGATAATGATATTCATTTTGTGACTTAGATCGACTATTGGTTCCAGTGGTTCTACCACATGCTTCAACATTAGATCGAGAGGTTTGTCTATGTCGTTAGAACCCCCTACTACAATCAAACTATCACGTGTACCGAAGCTTCTTGTCAAATATTCTGCGTTTTTTATCACTTCTTTTAGTGGGGCGCCAGGTATTACTATGCTTTTTACCTGGTATGAGGGCCCTAGTTTGTCTTGCAGTATTTGAGCACAGTCTCTTCCATGACTGTCACTTAATATTAGTACTTTCATTTTTTCCGAGATTTTCTTGCTATGTAACGTTCTGGAATTTCTTTCGTTTTTGTCCTGCACATATATTGATGCTTGAGAGATTATGTTCGTCGGCGGATTATTCATACACTTTGTGGCGGGTTGTTCACTTTGGGTTAATTTTTGCGTAAGATATTGAGCAAAGTTAGACTGCAAATTGACCTTGCTAGCATCTTGCACCCGGCGGTTATCAGTAGTTACACTTTTAAAATCACTTTCTGGATCCATTTCACGTAGGCGTACCCCCACATTAGCTTTGTTTTCAGTTGCAGTTTGTTTACATTCAGATTTTACAGGGCTACGATCACACGTGGCGCTAGACAACACACGATTTCTGAGCATTGCATTCTGAGCACGATTTACGGCTTGTCTATTTCTCGTAGTACGTTGTCCCGTCGAACGCCAATTTTTGTTACCGATATTTACGTTCGGTGTGCGGACAACGAGTTCATTGTTCGTGGTTTTATTGGTTACTGCCACTTCAAGTTCATTACACTTCACTAATAGTTCATGATACTTCACCAGTAGGCTTTCAAGCTTCAGGTTGAGGTCCATTATTTCTTGTTTCAACGATGTAATTATGTGATCCTGCGGTTTTAGAGTATTGTTTACTTTGGATTCAGCTGCTTGTATGATGCACTGGCGGCATGTCCACTGTTCTTCACTGTTAAAGTATTTCATGTTAACTTTGACGCATTTTTCGTGATACCAGTAATTACAGTTAATACACAGAATACCTCGTATAACTCTTTTCGAACATATTTTGCACTTATTACGGTCGAAATTCGTTGGAACTCACAAGGGTTCCTGGGTCTGTACATTAACATCAATTATAAAAAACTTATTTCACTGCTAGATCTCTTCCCATGCTTATGCACAAATTACTTCTAACTCTCCATCCCACACTTAAAAACTAAAAATGACACTCTTTCTTTGTTAATAACTTATCCTTAACATATCAACTTTATCAGCACATGGTATGGCTTCATTAAAGTTTTACACTTTGGTGTCTCATCTGTCTATCTAGTGGTTTCTTAACCCTTTGTTTTGGAACAACTTTCAGAACTTTGTGCTTGCAACAAAAGTTTCCCCTGTACTTTCCCAGGAAAAATACTCCCAGAACTATCATCACAAGAAAATCACATACAGAACTACCATTCACAACACTTCAACAAGTAGTCCTACATATTCCTCCCATTGTAGTGATCATTTGAATTCCCCCCAAAATGCTTAATTTTCTGGTACTCCAGCTACTCTAAAATAGCTTCCTGCTGCCTTGTGGCACTATACCATGCAAATTATATCTTAGTGTATTTGTCCACCATTTAACCTCTAAGCCGGATGCAGTCATCCACCCTGTTCCAGAGGAAGCTTCTCGGCCCGCAAGGTCTGGGCATTCACAGAGGTTGGATTTGCTACTAGTTGGGAGTTCCAGTGTTAGACAAATACTGGGGCCCCTTAGGAGCATGGCTACCAAGGAGGGGAAGGAACCCAGTGTGCACTCTGTGTGCATTCCAGGAGGCGTCATTCTGGATGTGAAAAGGGTGCTCCCAGATGCCATGAAGAATACAGCGTGCATCCAACTGCATGTGGTGGCTCATGTCGGTACTAATGACATGTGTCACTTCAGATCGGAGGAGATTCTCTCTGGTTTTGGGTGACTAGCGGAAATGGTAAAGACTACCAGGCTTGCTTGCGAGATTCACACCATCTGCAGCATTGTTGATAGAAACGACTGTGGTCCTTGGTGCAGAGCCGAGTGGAGGGTCGAATCAGAGGCTCAGGCGGTTCTGTGACAGTGTAGGCTGCAGATTCCTTGACTTGCACCATCAGGTGGTCAGTTTCTGGGTTCTGCTTAATAGTTCAGGAGTCTACTTCGCACAGGAAGAGGCTACACAGATACTAATTGGATCATTTTGCTGACCACTGAACCCAGAAGAGAGAGTTGCTGAACCGTTCAAAGAAAACTTGAGTCTCATTTCAAATAGGTACCCCAATCATACAATTATAGTCAGTGGCAACTTCAGTCTACCCTCAATATGCTGAAAAAATTATACGTTTAAACCTGGCGCAGGCATAAAACGTCATCCAAAATTGTACTGAATGCTTTTTCAGAAAATTATTTTGAACAATTAGTTCATGATCTCTCTTGAATCGTAAATGGTTGCGAAAGCATACTTGACCTCTCAGCAACAAATAATCCTGAACAAATAGAGAGTATCATGGTGGATACAGGGATTAGCAACCACAAGGCAGTTGCTGCTAGGCTGAATACCGTAACACCCACAACCATCAAAAAGAAACTCAAAGTTCATCTATTTTAAAAAGCTGATAAAAATGCTCTTAACACCTTTTTAAGATAGGCCTACTTAGGGATTACAATTACAAATAACCTAAATTGGACCAATCACATAGATAATGTTGTGGGTAGAGCAAAACGAAAGACTGCGATTCATTGGGAGAACACTTAGAATGTGCAACAGGTCTTCTAAAGAGACTGCTTACACCACACTTGTCTGCCCTATCCTGGAGTATTGCTGTGTGGTGTGGCATCCACATCAGGTGGGGCTGACAGATGACATCGAAAAAGTTCAAAGAAGGGCAGTTCGTTTTGCATTATCGCAAAATAGGGGAGATAGTGCCACAGACATGGTACATGAACTGGAGTGGCAATCATTAAAACAATGGCGCTTTTCATTGCAACGAGATCTTCTCATGAAATTTCAATCACCAGTTTTCTCCTCTGATTGTGAAAACATTCTGTTGGCACCCACCTACATAGGGAGAAATGATCATCATGATAAAATGAGAGAAATCAGGGCTCGCACAGAAAAATTTAAGTGCTCGTTTTTTCCATGCACCGTTCAAGAGTGGAGCGGTAGAGAGACAGCATGAAGGTGGTTCATTGAACCCTCTGCCAGGCAATTTATTGTGAATAGCAGAGTAATCACATATATGTAGATGTAATTGGTTTGTCTCGGATAAAAGACATTCCGCATGACAACTCTACAATGACTACAGCTTTCTGCTGCTGGAAATTAACTTTGACATGATGTTCAGACACTTTTCAGGCTCACATTGCACACTTCACACACCTCAAATTCGTTGCATGCATCAGACAGTGGCTGTGCTGTAAACAGTTCACTGCGTTTGTCAGCTACTTTCCCTGGAAGGCTGTGACACAGTACTTGCATTCGCACTACATTCTGAACCCCACGTGTAAACTCTTCGATAGATTTTGCCCTGTCAACTTGATCATCCACTCATCTCCTCTTTCTTTTTCTCTGTTCACACTGCCTCTGAGGAGATGTAAGAGGCAATCAAAAAGTTTCCATTCAAAGTCATACAGTCCAGAATCGATATGCTTGCTATCACCCCATCAACGCACCAGGTTCAAGTGTGGTGCCAAGTCCTGCCAAGGGACTCATTGCGAGTGGCAGCTGCCACAACCCAATCTTGAACTCTCTGCTGCAGCTGGCAGTGTCAAATCGTCTCATCATCTGATGCATACCTAATCAGGTGGTGCTACTGGACTCCGAATGAATCTGCCTCAAAATTCATTCTTATTTATACAGCTTGGAGGCACCTGTGTTGAATTATTACTTCACCCATGGTCACACAGCTCTCAACAACAATCTTACCCTGCTCACTTAATCCATTACGGCTGTGTGGTTCAAGGTTCTGCTGAGTACTGCTAGCCTGTCTCGCAATCCTTTTGCGTACATGTTATCCTATCCCACATGACACCACACTGTGCTTACCAGCACACAGTTGTTACTGCATTACTTTTTGGTGACTTTCTTATAATGTCTTACTGATCTCTCCAAAATATAAATAGTGACACTACATTATTGAATGGTAGAAAGTGTGACATCTCAGGACCGACTTTTTGGCTACTGGCAGCAATAACAGGAGATCCGGCTCTAAACCTAACGTATCCACTACTGTATTAGACAGATAATCCTCTAGAAACACTGTCCAATAGGAATTTGACTTACCTGAACACTACCCTGGATCCTACAACATTTGGTTCTCTTAATGAGTTTATGATCACAAAGAAGAGGCCATTAGCATGGAACAGATGTTCCAACATAATCATTAGTACCACAGCAGGTACCATTAGGGCTCCATGGTTCAAGTTTCTGCTGAGTACTGCTAGCCTCTCTCGCAATCCTTTTGCATACATGTTATCCTATCCAACACAACACAACACCACACAGTGCTTACCAGCACACAGTTGCTACTGCAATACTTTTTGGTGACTTTCTTATAATGTCTTACTAGTATCACCAAAATATGGATAGTGACACTATATTACTGAATGGTACAAAGTGTGACATCTCGAGACTGACTTTTTGGCTACCAACGGGGGCTATGGCTCTAAACCTAATGTATTCACTACTGTATTTGACAGATTATCCTCTAGAAACACGGGGGGCTATGGCTCTAATCCTAACATATTCACTACTGTATTTGACAGATTGTCCTCTATATACACTGTCAGGTAGGAACTTGACTTACCTGAACACTACCCGGGACCCTACAACACCTGGTTCTTTTGATAAGTTTATAGCCACAAAGAAGGGGTCATTAGCATGGAACAAATGTTCCACCATAATCGTTAGTACCACAGCAGGTACCAGCACAAGGTCATTGTAATAAGAATCTCATCTTCAAATGCCATCTTAATCTTGGTTCTTGCACAGCCCAAGTCCTATCAATAGCAGAGAAACATCCTCCCTCTCTAACTTCAAGTCCATTAAATTACAGCTGAGTCGGTCAACCGTAAGGTTTGGACAGTTACAAGTGTATCACTCTCCATACACCATGTGACAGAGTCAGCAGTGAAGAAAAAACAGTCAGTGTGGAAACTCTAAATAATAAGAGTGTAATAAAATGTAAACAGTACTATGTTATTTTAAGCAATTCTCAGGTTTAGCAGCAAAATGAAATTTGGTGGACTAAATCTTCTTAAGGGTGGAAGAGTATTTTGGCAACACACCTCCATCCAGAATTCACATCCCATGGCAATGTGCACAAGCTAGCTGCTTATGAAATCCTCCTGGGGGGGCTGGAATATTGCTGAAGCAGCATGGTCCCAGACCCCAGCCTGCCACAGTGGCAAGCTAAAATTTCTCAGGGGGTGCAGCCTTTGTCATCTATGTGACGACAAATCTGGGCAGAGCCACTATAAACCTCCATATGAGTGTCTTACAGAATAAATAAATTTATTGCTGATTGACTCTACAACCACCAGAGAGCCCATAATACACAACCCACCGACCTGCAAATGCCATCCTGAGAGACCATCCTGCCATTAATGGTGTCCACACCCCCAAACACATTGTACTTGGTGTCAGAAGTAAGCCAGTGATAATGAGCAACATTGTGGGGTAGCATTTAGCATCTTCTTCTCAATGTGGTGAGAGAGAACAAACTGCTTTTGGACTTTTTCCACACAACTGTGTCGACAATGTCCAACTGTTTGGGTTGGACGGTTGGAGGTAATGTGTGACTGGTGATGTAGACGCAGTCAACAATTTGAGTGACTTTAGAGGGAACACTAAAGAAATTTATGGTAGTTTGCACACACTTAGGCAGGCAGTGTAATTTATTGGGGCATAATGGTCTGTGTGCCCAGTCTTCAGCACTTATCTGTTTTAAATACAAAAGGACCAGGTATCAGGCCAAAGAAAGTAAAAAATGTGCATGTAGTGCCCAGATGTAAAGACTAGAAGTGTGTGTAATAAAAGTTTAATGGTGATATCAGTATTAAGTCCTTTCCTGAGATATTTTTCCTATTGTTGTAGACACAGGCTTTACAATGAGCAGATTATGGGAACTAGAGGTTGTCACTATGGAGGCAGTTCAGGCTTTGCTTGAACAGATGGCACAAAAGGGAGCCAGTAACACAGGCTCACAGAAGCTAGCAGAGGCATTAAGTGAGGGTAGATACTCATACAGTTCGTCAGTACCCATCCTAGATGCCAGTACCATTACATGAGTTCTCGTTATTCAGGAAAATCATGAAAGGATCTGTTAGCATCTCTTGGCAACATGTTGACAGCTGCAATGCTGGAATGTTGTTCACAGGAACAACTGTTGTGAATGGCTAAGTTATGGTTGATGGGAGATGTGAAAATGTGTGTTATGTACCATGAAGAGTTAAGAAAGGCTCAAACATTTGAGGCTCTGAGGGCATGCTTATTACAGCCTTATAGGAGCAAGAACAGTTGTGGTCATTGCCAGGAGCAATTTATTACTGTATCACAAAAGCAGGATGAGTCCATCAAGAGTTTCGTAGACAGGATTGGGGAGCATAATTTGAATATTTATGAGTTGGTGGAATGTGGTGCTACAAAAAGTTCATTCTGCAAAAACCAAAACATAGAGTGTTAGGCACATTTTAGCAAGGATTACCAACCAATGTCAAGAAAGGCACAGGCAGATTTTTCTAAAGACTTAGCAGGAGCAATAGGAATGACAGCATCAGTGGAGGGGTTTGAGGTGGTGAGCCAGGTCCAGGGTGGATTTTTTCTGCTTATGTCAAATGTTTGCAACATGGATGACCAGGCCACATACGGCAAGATTGCTGTCAACCATAGTGTGGGAAATGTGGAATTGTAGTTCATTAGTAATGGGACAGTAGGCAGAATCAGGGGCAAGATAGAAAGGCAGGAAGCTGCTACAGGGCTACCAAGTGGCACTCCCAGTAAATTTTAGTACACCTAAAACATGTGCAGAGGCAGAATTTTGCTTAATCGGCCTAGCTGATGGAAGGAAACATAAGCCTTAGTGGACACAGGTGTGCAAATGTCTGCAGCAACTTTGGACCTCATAGGGAAAGAGGTAGTTCAACAACTGTGATATAAGTTATATGGAGTAGGTGGTAGTGTTGCCCATTCACTGGGATCAGTGATGATGTGTTTTCAGATAGGAGCATAGAATTTCTGGATAATTCTCAAAGATTTGTACATGGGCTGTTGTATGCCTACAGGAAGTAGTTGGTGAGCAGGTAGTGCCCATTGGAATAGGTAAATTTGGGACTGAAGACACACACTTGTCTAAAGGGTTGTTAGTCACCAATTTGAAAATTTAGGAGGTGAAATGATTTGGGTATGATAAATTCAGACCCTAAGCATAAGTAAACTGCCATTTTAACTGTATTATTGAGGGAAGTAAAACACTTCAATGGGACAGAAAGATAAGCAGTAAGGAATTGCTAGAATTTGAGGAGCTATTTAATCCTCCTGGGTTTTGCCAGCAACCATGCCAGCACAGCACAGAAACCCAACTGGAAATGAGCCACCTGTGTATCATAAGCCATACCACATACCACATGATGTACAGCTGGTCATGAAGGTGTTTATTAATCAACAGTTACAGGGCGGCATTACTAAAGAGAGTAACAGTCCTTGCAGGCAACGGCAATTATAATAATAAAAAAAGTAAACAAGTGGAACTAAAGCTGTTACTACAGACACCCTAATGATCATACAATCACAGACACTTATGCAGTACCAAAAATAACAAACTTTGCAAAATTTGCAACAGTGCAGATATTTTCATCCCGCCATGGGTCTGTGAAGTGACTATCATCAGAAGTAACATGAGAAGACAGGCCAAAAATGAAATTTACAATACCTTGAGGACATTACCAATATCACTGTATGCCTTTTGGGTTAAGGAATGTGCCAGCCACATTTCAGCATTTGTTAGATGGCATTTTTTGAGGGTTAAAAACAAGGCAGTGTATGGTATATTTGGACGACATAACTGTCTATGTGAAATATATGGAAGAACATGTGCTACAGCCAAGGGAAGTATTGAGGAGGTTATGTGCATTGCACCTAACACTCAGTACAGAGAAGTATCATTTCACACTGCAGGAAGTATGATATTTAAGAAATATTATCTATCAGTCATGATGGGGGTCCAGACAGATCTTAGATTATTTATATGATATTTATATGATAGGAAATTTAAGGTAACCACAGATCATGCAGCATTAAAGTGGGTATTAGGGTTGAAAGATACATCAAGCAGATTAACACTTGGGGCACTGAAGCTTAGCGAATTTGAATTTGAGGTAAGCCATCAATTTGGCAAGAATCACAGGAATGTAGATGGCCTCAGTAGAAATGTTGCTGTGTTATGAAGAGTAGGTCACATTGCTGCAGAGTGACAAACGGAGCGAGCAGCTGGAGAGTGCAGTAAGCTTTTTAAGATGCAGCCACAGTTGATCGTGCAAGATGGAGTGTTATGCAAGAAAACAAAACTCTGACAACATATTGCAGTTACAGCCACACTGCAGAGGAAGCATTAAGACAAGCACACGATCAGTGCTAACAGGACATGGGACGCAAAGAACCATGGCGCAACATGTGGCTGAACAATACTGGTGTTATGCATGTTAACTGGATGTGGAACAAAATGTGAATAACTGTTTAACATGTGCACCATAGGCTGAACTGACCCATTAACATATTCCACTGCAAAGATTACCAGTGGCTAATAAGTGATTTGGAATGACTGGAATGACACCCTATGTCCTTATGTACAAACTCTGATGGGGAATTTCTATGTGCTGACTATGAGAGATCATTTATGCTGCAATGAGAGAATGGTAGTTATACAATTCAGCAAGGTGACACAGTAACTCAAGACATGGTAAATAATTGAGTGTTGAAGATTGGTGTTCCAGAGACAATGATTCGGATCAGGGCACCAATTTTATGTCAGAAATAATGAAGTAGCTTCGTCATTTCTTGTGTATTTGCAAGTTAAGGACAAGCACGTTATATTTCATGTGAACAGAGGGAGTGCATCAAACAATAGTGAAAATGTTAAGCCATTATGTAAATTGTCATCATAACAACTGGGATATCCTATTAGCACAACTGGTCATAGTTCCCAGTCACTAAAATTTTCTACCTTTCCATTCTGTTTGTCAATTCAAACCAGATGTGTGTAAAGCCATTAATTCCATAAAACTTAACTTTGTCTAAGCAATTATCAAGATCCATTCTGTTTGTCAATTCAAACCAGATGTGTGTAAAGCCATTAATTCCATAAAACTTAACTTTGTCTAAGCAATTATCAAGATCTACGCAATCAAAAAATGCCTTGGAAACATCACAAAAATACCAACTGGCAATATATTATTGTTTAAGGCTTTTATTATTTGATGAGTGAATATATAAATAGCGTTCTCTGTTGAGAAACCTTTCTGGAATCTAGACCGCAACCGACATGATAAGTATATTGTTTGCAATTAAGTGTGTGATTACTCTTGAGTACATTACTTTGTTGAATATTTTGACAACAGATGTCAGTAAGGAAATTGGACTACAAGTGTATAAGTCTAAGTCTGTCTCACCACCTTTCTTATGAAGTGGCTTAATAATTGTGTATTTTAACCTGTTTGTAAAGATTCCCTTTGCTAGTGATGCATTGCATATATCACTAAAGACATTACTTATTAAATTGGAACGACTTTTCAGAATTCTACTTAAAATTCCATCAACCCCACAAGAGCTTTTGTTTTTTAGAATTTTTATAATTTCAATGAATGATGCTGGAGCTACAACTATTTGCTTAATGTTTTGTGGAATGACATTTAATGTATTCTCTTGTTTCTTTAACTGAACCATATAATCCTACATTTGATGCTACATTTAGAAAGTGATTGTTAAAACAGGGTGTATAGACGAACAAGGAAAAAAATTCCCACATTTCTCCCGGGTTTCCCAGTTAAAAATACACTTTCTCCCGGGTGAAAACACTCTTTTTTCCCTGTTAACTGATAGTATATTTTCTCTCGGAACTGTATAACTTATCAGTCCTTTGAATGATTATGGTTTTACACATGGGCGTAGAATTTTCCGGCGCTATCAAAAACCAAACACAGGGAATGGTTTGATAATTCTGGTAAATTTCCGTGAAAGACTGGAACATTTTTGCTGTGCCTCCATTGTTGATAAGGTTGATTGTTCCAAGGATCTTGCAGCATACAGCTGACTGTAGACAGCCATCCGAATTGTTCAGTGTATCAACTGTCATTGAAAATGGAGAAAACAAAGTGTCATGCTGTTACTAACATTTTATTTGAAGAGTTGAACTGCCACAGAAATCAAAAGAAAATTGGCTGAAGTTCACATGGTCTCCGTACCACCATTGGATATCATTTACTTTGGTATTAATGAATTTAAACACCAAAGTCCAAGTGCGGTTAGGCCACCCAGCTGAGGACCTCACTAAGGAAATGGTAATGCAAGACTGTTGAATAAAAATTCGTGAGATTTCTGACACTGTAGGCATCTCAACTAAGTGAGTACATAATATCATGCCTGGAGAATTGGCTATGAAGAAACTGTGTGCAGCATGGGTGCCATGATTGCTCACAGTCGACCAAAAGCGCATTTGGCACAACATTTCAACACAATTTCTGCCAATATTTAATCACAGTCTGCAAGAATTTTGTGCCAACTTGTGACTTGATCAAACCTAGATCCACAATTGCACACCATAGTCAAAACAGCAGAAAAAAAATGCCGAAGGCTGGTGAAACTGCACCAAAGAAGGCAAAGACCATTTTGTCATCTGGTAATGTGATGACCACTGTTTCTTGGGATTCCCAAGGAATAATCCCTATGGATTACTTGGAAAAAGCACAAGCATAACTGGACCTCATTATGCATGATTGTTGATCATCTGAAACTTGTGTTCCTGAAAAAATATCAAGGTTAGCATGCAAAACAGTGCTCTTTCACCAGAAAAATGCACGATATCACACATATAAGTGATAACAATGGTGAAAGTGCATGAATTGGGCTTTGAATTAGTTCCTTATCCACCCTATTCATCAAACTCAACCCCAAGTGACTTCTTCCTGTTCCCTAAACCGAAACTTTGGCTTGCTGGCAAGAAATTTCCAACAAATGAAGAAGCGATAGTTGCAGTCAGTTAGCGCTCTGCAGAGTTTGACAGAATGTATTTTTCCTTATGAACTTGCAGCATGCTACACATGAAAAATAGGTCTGCAACTTGTCTTATAATTTAAATAAATGGTTGTAGCTCTGTCTAACTTGCACTGGGAAGTATCTTTTTCTTATTTCTTGTTCGGACTAGTTTCAGACACCTGCCCCTGCGTGACGGTCAAAGCAGCACTAAGGCCAACTTGACAACAATAAATACACCAAATGCCTGTCTTATGTGGTCTATTTACTGCTGTTGACTTGGCCATAGTGCCGCTCTGACAGTCACAGCAGGGGCACTTTTTGTTATAGGCTACCGCCTGTATTTATCACACTTATGGCATGAATGCTTTGGAAATGACAAATGTCCAAAAGTAGTCACCATCACAAAAGTAAAGAAGATACTTCTTAGTGTAACTTATGACAGAGTTACAGTCACTTTTTTCACCTATTTTCCCAATAGGATGAGAAAGTTGGAGGATTGCTGGACAAGTATATATCATGTAAAGGAGACTACATCGAGAAGTAAGGTGAGTTGTTTACAAAACAAACATTTTTATTTGCTTTTTTTTTACCAGAATCATCAAACCACCCTCGTAGTATAAGCCATGCAGTATTTTCCAGTGACTTATAAGGAGGAGGAGCTATGGTCTTTCTTGGGTTCAGAAAATTATTATAGAACATTTATATTGGAATTAGCAGAGACAGCATGAACGCTCACTCACTTACTGAAGAAACTGAGTGAAGTTCCACCGCACTTCAGAGAGTTGAATTACGGGAAATGTGAAATTAAGGGAACTGTAGATGACTGATCCTGTTTTGATTTTTCCAAATTATGTAAGGAAATTCGTCTTTTCATGTAACGTCAGACATCTGATACTTGGCTGCATATTAAGTCAAGACATAAACACAGTGGAGCATCCCTAGCCTCTGCTTCATGTCAGTTAAATAAAACAGAGATAAATTATTCTACTACAGAGAAGGAAATCCTAAGCTTCATACATGGTGTTACATACTTCCAATGTTATTTATATGATATGAAATTTAAGGTAACCACAGATCATGCAGCATTAAAGTGGGTATTAGGGTTGAAAGATACATCAAGCAGATTAACACTTGGGGCACTGAAGCTTAGCGAGTTTGAATTTAAGGTAAGCCATCAATTTGGCAAGATTCACAGGAATGTAGATGGCCTCAGTAGAAATGTTGCTGTGTTATGAAGAGTAGGTCACATTGCTGCAGAGTGACAAACAGAGCGAGCAGCAGGAGAGTGCAGTAAGCTTTTTAAGATGTAGCCACAGTTGATCATGCAAGATGGAGTGTTATGCAAGAAAACAAAACTCTGACAACATATTGCAGTTACAGCCACACTGCAGAGGAAGCATTAAGACAGGCACACAATCACTGCTAACAGGCCACGGGGCGTAAAGAACCATGGCGCAACATGTGGCTGAACAATACTGGTGTTATGCATGTTAACTGGATGTGGAACAAAATGTGAATAACTGTTTAACATGTGCACCATAGGCTGAACTGACCCATTAACATATTCCACTGCAAAGATTACCAGTGGCTAATAAGTGATTTGGAATGACTGGAATGACACCCTATGTCCTTATGTACAAACTCTGATGGGGAATTTCTATGTGCTGACTATGAGAGATCATTTATGCTGCAATGAGAGAATGGTAGTTATACAATTCAGCAAGGTGACACAGTAACTCAAGACATGGTAAATAATTGAGTGTTGAAGATTGGTGTTCCAGAGACAATGATTCAGATCAGGGCACCAATTTTATGTCAGAAATAATGAAGTAGCTTCGTCATTTCTTGTGTATTTGCAAGTTAAGGACAAGCACGTTATATTTCATGTGAACAGAGGGAGTGCATCAAACAATAGTGAAAATGTTAAGCCATTATGTAAATTGTCATCATAACAACTGGGATATCCTATTAGCACAACTGGTCATAGTTCCCAGTCACTAAAATTTTCTACCTTTCCATTCCGTTTGTCAATTCAAACCAGATGTGTGTAAAGCCATTAATTCCATAAAACTTAACTTTGTCTAAGCAATTATCAAGATCTACGCAATCAAAAAATGCCTTGGAAACATCACAAAAATACCAACTGGCAATATATTATTGTTTAAGGCTTTTATTATTTGATGAGTGAATATATAAATAGCGTTCTCTGTTGAGAAACCTTTCTGGAATCTAGACTGCAACCGACATGATAAGTGTATTGTTTACAATTAAGTGTGTGATTACTCTTGAGTACATTACTTTGTTGAATATTTTGACAACAGATGTCAGTAAGGAAATTGGACTACAAGTGTATAAGTCTAAGTCTGTCTCACCACCTTTCTTATGAAGTGGCTTAATAATTGTGTATTTTAACCTGTTTGTAAAGATTCCCTTTGCTAGTGATGCATTGCATATATCACTAAAGACATTACTTATTAAATTGGAACGACTTTTCAGAATTCTACTTAAAATTCCATCAACCCCACAAGAGCTTTTGTTTTTTAGAATTTTTATAATTTCAATGAATGATGCTGGAGCTACAACTATTTGCTTAATGTTTTGTGGAATGACATTTAATGTATTCTCTTGTTTCTTTAACTGAACCATATAATCCTACATTTGATGCTACATTTAGAAAGTGATTGTTAAAACAGGGTGTATAGACGAACAAGGAAAAAAATTCCCACATTTCTCCCGGGTTTCCCAGTTAAAAATACACTTTCTCCCGGGTGAAAACACTCTTTTTTCCCTGTTAACTGACAGTATATTTTCTCTCGGAACTGTATAACTTATCAGTCTTTTGAATGATTATGGGTTTACACACGGGCGTAGAATTTTCCGGCGCTATCAAAAACCAAACACAGGGGGAAAAAAACGCGTTTTGGAAAGATCTTTGATGTGCAGCAACATGTGCGCTGCATATTTTCATATTATGAAAGTATAAATTTGAATTCCTTCACACACCGCATGTTACTTTCCGAAGCATTGAAATTGAGATTGCGATGCCCTTTTGTAAGCCAGTCACAGCTCATGTCACGTGGTCTTGCCAGCCGATGACAGCGGGTATTCAGAGCTTAGGACACGTGATATAGTCAGCCAATAGCAACATCACTGTTAAGCAGCGCGAACACACAAACAGAAAAAGTTAATGGTTTAAATTAATATACATACTGTTGCCACACGAAATGCAAAGCTTTCGCGTACAATATTGGCCTATAAGATTAATATGCTGCAAGAGAAACTACGCTTTCACATATAATGTTGGTCTTTTACGCGTGTATTACAATTTAAGATATATTACACAAATGTGCCAGTAAAATTTTTAATAATGACATAAATTTCTGATCTTCTGGGCTCGAAATTCATCTGAATGGCTCGTCATCAAAGAGTTGAGTTTAAATGAGAGTGAAACGCTCTGTGATTTAAGAAATTCATCGTACACTCTCGCACATACACTCCTGGAAATGGAAAAAAGAACACATTGACACCGGTGTGTCAGACCCACCATACTTGCTCCGGACACTGCGAGAGGGCTGTACAAGCAATGATCACACGCACGGCACAGCGGACACACCAGGAACCGTGGTGTTGGCCGTTGAATGGCGCTAGCTGCGCAGCATTTGTGCACCGCCGCCGTCAGTGTCAGCCAGTTTGCCGTGGCATACGGAGCTCCATCGCAGTCTTTAATACTGGTAGCATGCCGCGACAGCGTGGACGTGAACCGTATGTGCAGTTGACGGACTTTGAGCGAGGGCGTATAGTGGGCATGCGGGAGGCCGGGTGGACGTACCGCCGAATTGCTCAACACGTGGGGCGTGAGGTCTCCACAGTACATCAATGTTGTCACCAGTGGTTGGCGGAAGGTGCACGTGCCCGTCGACCTGGGACCGGACCGCAGCGACGCACGGATGCACGCCGAGACCGTAGGATCCTACGCAGTGCCGTAGGGGACCGCACCGCCACTTCCCAGCAAATTAGGGACACTGTTGCTCCTGGGGTATCGGCGAGGACCATTCGCAACCGTCTCCATGAAGCTGGGCTACGGTCCCGCACACCGTTAGGCCGTCTTCCGCTCACACCCCAACATCGTGCAGCCCGCCTCCAGTGGTGTCGCGACAGGCGTGAATGGAGGGACGAATGGAGACGTGTCGTCTTCAGCGATGAGAGTCGCTTCTGCCTTGGTGCCAATGATGGTCGTATGCGTGTTTGGCGCCATGCAGGTGAGCGCCACAATCAGGACTGCATATGACCGAGGCACACAGGGCTAACACCCGGCATCATGGTGTGGGGAGCGATCTCCTACACTGGCCGTACACCACTGGTGATCGTCGAGGGGACACTGAATAGTGCACGGTACATCCAAACCGTCATCGAACCCATCGTTCTACCATTCCTAGACCGGCAAGGGAACTTGCTGTTCCAACAGGACAGTGCACGTCCGCATGTATCCCGTGCCACCCAACGTGCTCTAGAAGGTGTAAGTCAGCTACCCTGGCCAGCAAGATCTCCGGATCTGTCCCCCATTGAGCATGTTTGGGACTGGATGAAGCGTCGTCTCACGCGGTCTGCACGTCCAGCACGAACGCTGGTCCAACTGAGGCGCCAGGTGGAAATGGCATGGCAAGCCGTTCCACAGGACTACATCCAGCATCTCTACGATCGTCTCCATGGGAGAATAGCAGCCTGCATTGCTGCGAAAGGTGGATATACACTGTACTAGTGCCGACATTGTGCATGCTCTGTTGCCTGTGTCTATGTGCCTGTAGTTCTGTCAGTGTGATCATGTGATGTATCTGACCCCAGGAATGTGTCAATAAAGTTTCCCCTTCCTGGGACAATGAATTCACTGTGTTCTTATTTCAATTTCCAGGAGTGTAGTTCCGGTGTAACTGCCAGACTGGTACTTTGACGGTAATGTTTTACAAACCACCATTCGGAATATTTTCCCGTGACCTGTTAGAAATAGGTTCATTTCTGCAGTTGCCAGAGGGCGCCAGATGACATGCATCACCACGCTTGTGCAGCTATGAAGTTGTAGGGAGCCCGTATGTTCGTACGTGTTGAACATTAAAAGATCTTACGTCATAAAAGAAAGAAGATATCATAGGATACTCCAAGAGCATCGGAATTTCGTGACCCATACTGAAATGTGCACATTCGAAGTCCACATTTGTATGTCCAGATTCCCAGTGAAGTAGGCCACAAGCTGATATTAAGTTTTTGGTGTGGTTTTTGGAATGTAAATTTTCTTGGAGTACCAGTACTGTGTTATCTCATGTTTGGTTCTTTTTTATGGCATAATGCCATATGTGCAAGAAGTTGAAAATGCGCACTTGAAATGCAGCGAACAGTGTGTGGAATTAAACACTTTGTTTGAAATATACACTACTGGCCATTAAAATTGATACACCAAGAAGAAATGCAGATGATAAACAGGTATTCATTGGACAAATATATTATACTAGAACTGACATGTGATTACATTTTCACGCAATTTGGGTGCATAGATCCTGAGAAATCAGTACCCAGAACAACCAGCTCTGGCCGTAATAATGGCCTTGATACGCCTGGGTATTGGATGGCGTGTAAAGGTACAGTTGCCCATGCAGCTTCAACACGATACCAAAGTTCATCAAGAGTAGTGACGCGTATTGTGACAAGCCAGTTGCTCAGCCACCATTGACCAGACATTTTCAATTGGTGAGAGATCTGCAGACTGTGCTGGCCAGGTCAGCAGTTGAACATTTTCTGTATCCAGAAAGGCCCGTACAGGACCTGCAACATGCGGTCATGCATTATTCTGCTGAAATGTACGGTTTCGCAGGGATAGAATGAAGGGTAGAGCCACAGGTCATAACAAATCTGAAATGTAATGTCCACTGTTCAAAGTGCCGTGAATGCAAACAACAGGTGACTGAGATGTGTAACCAATGGCACCCCATACCATCACGCCAGATGATACGCCAGTATGGCGATGACGAATACACACTTAAAATGTGCATTCACCACGATGTCGCCAAACACGGATGTGACCATCATGATGCTGTAAACAGAACGTAGATTTATCCAAAAAAATGACGTTTTGCAATTCGTGCACCCAGGTTCGTCTTTGAGTACAATATCGCAGGCGCTCCTGTCTGTGATGCAGCGTCAAGGGTAACCGCAGCCATGGTCTCTGAGCTGGTAGTCCATGCTGCTGCAAACGTCATCGCACTGCTCATGTAGATGGTTGTTGTCTTGCAAGCGTCCCCATCTGTTGACTCAGGGATCGAGACGTGGCTGCAGAATCTGTTACAGCCATGAGGATAAGACGCCTGTCATCTCGACTGCTAGTGATACAAGGCTGTTGGGATCCAGCAAGGCGTTCCATATTACCCTCCTGAACCCACAGATTCCATATTCTGCTAACAGTCATTGAATCTCGACCAACGCGAGCAGCAGTGTCGCGATCGATAAACCGCAATAGCGATAGGCTACAATCCGACCTTTATCAAAGTCGGAAACGTGATGGTACACATTTCTCCTCCTTACACAAGGCATCAAAACAACATTTCAACATACAACGCCAGTCAACTGCTGTTTGTGTATGAGAAATCGGTTGGAAACTTTCCTCATGTCAACACGTTGTAGGTGTTGCCACCTTTTGTGAATGCTCTGAAAAGCTAATCATTTGCATATCACAGCATCTTCTTCCTGTCGGTTAAATTTTGCATCTGTAGCATGTCATCTTTGTGGTGTAGAAATTTTAATGGCCAGTAGTGTATTGTCTGCCTCAGCAGAAAAGATTAATAAAAGAAATTTTCTTTAGCAAACCGACAAAAATAACTTCATTTTTCTGCATGGCAATTAATGCTTTACTGTTAGAAAGGTGGAAATAAAATAAAATCTGCAACTAATAACCCATTTTAGCCTTCCATAATCATGTGAATGTATTTTAATTCACTTGATAGCTCCCAGCCACAAAAATCTGTTTTGTTTTCATTTGACGTGAGAGCAGTAAACGAAGAGAAAACAGCAAAATCGCTCAATGTAAACACGGGTCACGTGGAGACAACCCACTTCCCAACTGTAACTCAGACTGCTCTGCGCATCAGCCCTGGCCTGGATCTACAATATTTCCGAACTGGGGCAATATCCCACCACTACCTCGAGCATCTGAGATAGAACGTCAAAAATTTTAAAAAATCTAATTTTGAAAAATATGTTCATTTTGTAGCGCACATCATTCTGAAGAGTCTGATGCATAAAACACAATTGTTCGAGGAGATGTAACACATGTTATTTGGTCGTAAGTGTGCCAAAGTGCAGTGCCTTGCCTCCTCACACAGCAGTCTTCTATCGCGCATCACTGTTATTCACTCTGTGGAATTGAAACGTGTATATTTTGTAATGGATGCCATCAAACCATATTCAGGACAGTGGAAGTTAAAATGTCTTGTGGTGCCTCTCCTGCTTACAGTCAGCTGGTTTGACATCCTGTCCCTCTTCTTCTTTTTTTTTTTTTTTTTTTAAAAAAACTCTTCAGAAAATTTGCACTCTTTATTTCCTACCAGTTAACAACTTGCTGCTTTGTGTGACATAAAATTAAATATAGGACACACAAACCCAGTAAAGACATGAGACAAGCAAGACAATACACATTTCTTCAATCCTTAGTTCCTAGAATTTGTCTCTCTCTAATCTTGCTACAGCTTTACATGGTGTGCTTTCCTTTCTGCGGAAGAATGTATTACCTCCTCAAAGTTCATCAAAAGTTTTGCTACATGAAAAGTTTAAATGTCATTGTCTAATAACTGATAAGCTGTTAATACAAATAGGACCCAAGACTGGTGTGGTTTCCCGATCTGATTAGGTCTGTTTTGTCACTGTCTGGTAGATAAAACAAAATAGGCCTTTCTAATACTGCAACAATTGTAACATACACCAAATAAATGAGACTCCTTTAGCACAAACAGTCTTTTTTGTAATGACAATATAATTCACAAAGTACCAATATCAAATGCCTATTAGGCCTACTACAAGCAAAAAGCTTTATGTTACGAAATAGTTTTACACTTCACTTCATTCATATGCTCCAGTTTCTCAAGCATGAGATCGAATAGTAGTACGAAGTTTTTATACAAACTTGGAATCGTCATATTGTTCTATAATTTGTGTGATGTCCCCGTTTCTTCTCTTTCCTCGCTCTAACAAATAGTCTTGTTATCACTAATTCTGTAACTGTTCTTGCCAATGTCAAAGCTTATTCACAGGTTGACTTCACTAATTCTGCCAGAATCACCGGTTTAGGTATCCCGCGATTATTCTCCAGTTAGGCGTTGTTACATGTTCGTACAACGCGTTTTCCGCACTTCTTCCAGAATAGAACTTAAAGTGGCTGCTAGCTGGGGACTGTACAACTGGCCCTTATTAGTATAGCAATCTCGCCAAAAATTTTCTGTCAAAATTTCATTTTCTTGGATATACCGAGAAGGTAATACATAATCTTTCTTACCTGTTATTCGTTTATTTCCACTCGTGTAGTCTGAATCTATGGATTTTGCTAGGAATTATAACAACATTCATCATTCGCAAACCCAATCAACCACAGAATCAGACAACGGTTGGCATTCATCCGTTCGGCCTTACTCCGCTCAGCTCGTATTGCCCCTGTTGTCTGTAGGAAAGTTTGTTTCTACATGCGACAAGGATTCCCCTGACAGAGACATCATGTACACTATGCACGCATTCACAAATCAACTTACGATTCATTCAGAAATCAGAATGTGTTCAAAAATGTTCAAAAAACGACAGGAATGCCTTTCAAAGTCATATGAATAATCAATAGACTAACGTGCGCTAGATGTTAGTCGCTTTGTGAACAAGGTTTTTCCCCTCAAGAATATGAATTGCCCCCCCCCCACCCGCCCCCCCCCACCCGCCCCCCTCCTCCTAGATCTGGGCCTGCTGCGCATGCATGAACCTGGCAGCTTGGGTGCTGCAGTAAAATTTTTCCTGGTAGCATCTAGCTGCTTGCTGCGAACTGCTTACACAGCCAACAGCCACATTTATGTAGCCAGAAGTGGGAGAAGGTACTACTCTACTGCACGTGCACATGATCCTGCTCGTAACTACTAAAACGAATCTAATGTAAGCATTTGTGATGCCACGCTCATCCGAGGCAATTTGTTGTTATGAAGCATTGCATAGTCTTCCTAAAGCCTTTGACACATTTTGCTGTTGGCAGACGCTTGTATGAGCACTGTGTTTTGTTGCTGTATATGGGGCATTTCCTTTGCAATTTAAGTTTTATTTTCGTTTCTCTCGTTCATGTTTTATTGCTGCAGTATTATTCTGCAGTAGTGGGATACAGTAATATCGGTTCTTACCAGACAAAACTACAAAAATTTAACTGAAAACAAAAACAATGGAAAATTCCTGGAATTCTAAAAAATTCCTGTGTTTTTCCCAGTTTCCTCCTGGATGAAAAAGTTTCCGGGGGTTTTCCCAGATCTCCTGGGTCATATACACCCTGTAAAAGTACTTGCAACATTTGAATTATCATTGTCTTTTAGTTTAATTTTTATGGAATATTTTATACTGACACTATCCTGTCTCCAATTTCGCAATGTCCCATACAGTTTTAATCCTACTATCTGTCAGGACGTGCATACTTATTGACATTTTAATGAATTCCATTAAAATAATACGGTATTTTTTGCAGTATGCAAGCAATGTGAGATCTTGACTTACTCTGGTCTTTACATAAACCTCCCTCTTCCTCTCACAAAACATTTTAATTCTCTTAGTTATCCATAGCTTACTTATTTTTTAAATGGATCTCCTGGATATTTTTTTAGGAAAGCAACTTCCAAATATCGACACAAATTTACTATGGAATAAAAATTTGACATTAGCATATCTTTCTATATATACCTCATCCCATACCATCCCTTTTAGCTTACTCTAACACTGTATCCTGTTCTCATTAATAAGCCTCACTGCTTTGTATGAACCTGCCTCAGGGTTTGTTTATTTTGTGATGAAGAGGAGGAGGTGGAGGCTGGTGGCCAGAAGACATCCTTGGGGGGGGGGGGGGGGGGGGGGATGGCTATAAGCTCTATGGGACTTAACATCTGAGGTCATCAATCTCCTAGACTTAGAAATACTTACTTAAACCTAACTTAACCTAAGGACATCACACACATCCACGCCTGAGACATGATTCGAACCTGCAACCGTAGCAGCAGTGCGGTTCCGGACTCAAGCACCTAGATCTACTCGGCCACAGCAGCCGGCGACTTCCTTGCAAACCAACCACATTTTCAGAAGACAGGACCTCACTGGCTGTACTTATAATATGAACCAGTCATAGTTACTACCACTTCTTACAACCAGAGACACTCAAAGGGACAAAGAGAATAAAATGCTTAGAACTATGGAACAGCGTGACACGTGACACTACTGAATGGTAGAAAGTGTGATAAAAATTGGGATTGACTTTCTGGCTTCCAGCAGCAATAACAGGGGCAAAGTCTCTCAATCTAACATATCAACCACTGCACCTGCCAGATAATCCTATAGAAATATTGCCAGATAGGAGCCTTATCTACCTGAACACTACCCTGTATTGTACAATACTCGCTTCTCTTGACAATGTTATAGCGGCACAGAAAGGACCATTAGTGTGGAATAGATGTTCCAACATAATCAACAGTACCACAGCAAGTACCCACACAGGGCCATGGTAAAAACCACCTCATCTTTGAATGCCATCTTAATCCTGGCTCTCGCATAGCTTATGTCTATCAATGGCAGAGAAACATACTACCTCCGTAATTTCCAGTCCATTACGTTACATATGAGTGGGTCATCCCTAAGATTTGTAAAGTTACAAGCACACCAGTCTCTGCACACCATCTGACAGAGTGGGCAATAAAGAAAAAACAGTGAGGAAGTTGTAAATACGAGTGTAAGAGGATGTAAACAATACTATATTATTTGATGGACCGAATCTTCCCAAGGGGGGAGTAGTATTCCAGCAACACCCCTCCATTCAGAATTCACACCCAAAGGCGAGATGGGCAAGCCAACTGCATATGAAATCCTGCTGCCAGGACTAGAATATCGCTGAAGCAGCACAGTGCAAGACACCAGTCTGCCACTGTTGCGACCTAAATTTTCTCACAAGCTGGCGCAACACTGTGCTGCCTTTGTCACCTATGTGACCAAAGGTGGTGAGCTCTGTCACAACCAAGCAGAGCCACTACAAATACCCACCACTGAGACCCTAGCAGTACCTCGTCTTCATCTGCAACCGACGACAAGATACCACACGCCAGCCACCAGTGCTGGTGCCACCAAGAGGGAACCACCTTCAGGGTGACTTTGTCCAATCCCAGGACATCTCTGAGAGGTTCAGGATTCAGGGTCTGTGCACCATTCCACCGGACACCTGAGTGCCTGCCAGAAAGGGAGGCTGTCTAGTGCACATGCCTGTTGCCTACCAAACAATGACATTCTTTGAGGTAGCTCTCCTGCCCAGCATTCTCACACTGCTGCAGCCATGCACATAACCATACGTTATGCCAAACTAGCAACTGCTGCCTAGATGTCTTTGCATACCACTGTCAATCTCATTATGAGCATATCACACAATAAAGACTGTTATTGCTAACTGACAGCTTCTGATTCTAAAAGCACCAGATAACATGTGTGTGTGTGTGTGTGTGTGTGTGTGTGTGTGTGTGTGTGTGTAAGTATAATCTAACTTCTGCACCATTTCAGTGCAGTAATGTGTCCATTGTAAATAAGTATTACAGTAGTTGTATTACATGTTTATTACCTTATAAATAAATAAAAAACTTTTTTATTTTAAATTCAGTGCGTTAGTATTTGTAAAATGACTCTTAGTGTTCATTAAAAAATGACGATCATTCCACTTGGGACCTGTGGAATGGTACATTAGCTTATTTGTTTTAGTTGTAAATATTTGTCATGTACTGTTGTTTTTCTGACATGTTCCACATCCTGGAGGACCTCCTCACTACGGATCAATTGGAATGAAAGTAAATCTAATCTAATCTAATAGCTAGTAACATGTAAACCATCAAACTGCACACGCCACCCTGAGAGAACTATCTTGGCATTAACGGTATCTGCACCCCTAACACCATTACAGGATATATGAAACAAAGAGAAGTAAAACTCTTTTATATCATCTTACAGAATTACAGAAGAGGAGGTGTAGGAGTGGGGGAGTGGGAGGAGAGGGAGGGAGAGAGGGGGGGATTCAGGAGTGTTAATACTGAGCTGTCAGTCAAATTTAAGGGCTAAACATACAGAGCACTAAATGGTAGGGAAAAGTAAAGTATGGGCATAATGAAGGATAAAAAAAAAATTGAAGTTGGTCTATGGAAAACATGAACTAAGAGAATGGTGTAAAAATGTGTGCAAGTTAAGAGCAGATGACTGTTAAGAGCTTAGTACCCCAGTCTGTAAATCCAGTTTTAGGTTTTCTATGGTTCCTCAAAATCACTAAAGGCGAGTGTCAGGCTGTTTCTTATGAAAAGTCCATGTCCAATTTTTTCTCTCATTTTTGTCCAATATAAGCTTGCACTCCACCACTAATGGCCTCCTTGTCAAGGGACATTAATTCCTACTGTTCCTTCTTTCTTCAGTGGTGCTAAGACAGAGGATTCAATTAACCTGAGTTCTCAGACATGTGTAAAACTCTAGCCGTCTAGTTCCATAGCATGTTCGACTTAACTTCTTAGGTCATCAGTCCCCTAGAATTTAGAACTACTTAAACCTAACTAACCTAAGGACATCACACACACCCATGCCCGAGGCAGGATTCGAACCTGCGACCGTAGCGGTCGCGCGGTTCCTGACTGTAGCGCCTAGAACTGCTCGGCCACTCCGGCCGGCTTGGCAGTTGGACATCAGTTTTGAATTTTGCTGGTGTGAACATATATCATCTTGGTGTTTGTTTGACCTGCACTTGCTTTTTAATCTTCCTCAACCTATCTCTCAATCCTATCTAATATTTCTGAAAGCTAGGATAATGTTTCTGCTTTCACTTTTACATGTGTTTATCAACAGTACTACAGGGTGTTTCAAAAATGACCGGTATATTTGAAACGGCAATAAAAACTAAACGAGCAGCGATAGAAATACACCGTTTGTTGCAATATGCTTGGGACAACAGTACATTTTCAGGCGGACAAACTTTCGAAATTACAGTAGTTACAATTTTCAACAACAGATGGCGCTGCAAGTGATGTGAAAGATATAGAAGACAACGCAGTCTGTGGGTGCGCCATTCTGTACGTCGTCTTTCTGCTGTAAGCGTGTGCTGTTCACAACATGGTTTATTCCTTAGAACAGAGGATTTTGCTGGTGTTGGAATTCCACCGCCTAGAACACAGTGTTGTTGCAACAAGACGAAGGTTTCAACGGAGGTTTAATGTAACCAAAGGACCGAAAAACGATACAATAAAGGATCTGTTTGAAAAATTTCAACGGACTGGGAACGTGACGGATGAACGTGCTGGAAAGGTAGGGCGACCGCGTACGGCAGCCACAGAGGGCAATGCGCAGCTAGTGCAGCAGGTGATCCAACAGCGGCCTCGGGTTTCCGTTCGCCGTGTTGCAGCTGCGGTCCAAATGACACCAACGTCCACGTATCGTCTCATGCGCCAGAGTTTACACCTCTATCCATACAAAATTCAAACGCAGCAACCCCTCAGCGCCGCTACCATTGCTGCACGAGAGACATTCGCTAACGATATAGTGCACAGGATTGATGACGGCGATATGCATGTGGGCAGCATTTGGTTTACTGACGAAGCTTATTTTTACCTGGACAGCTTCGTCAATAAACAGAACTGGCGCATATGGGGAACCGAAAAGCCCCATGTTGCAGTCCCATCGTCCCTGCATCCTCAAAAAGTACTGGTCTGGGCTGCCATTTCTTCCAAAGGAATCATTGGTCCATTTTTCAGATCCGGAATGATTACTGCATCACGCTATCTGGACATTCTTCGTGAATTTGTGGCGGTACAAACTGCCTTAGACGACACTGCGAACACCTCGTGGTTTATGCAAGATGGTGCCTGGCCACATCGCACGGCCGACGTCTTTAATTTCCTGAATGAATATTTCGATGATCGTGTGATTGCTTTGGGCTATCCGAAACATACAGGAGGCGGCGTGGATTGGCCTCCCTATTCGCCAGACATGAACCCCTGTGACTTCTTTCTGTAGGGACACTTGAAAGACCAGGTGTACCGCCAGAATCCAGAAACAATTGAACAACTGAAGCAGTACATCTCATCTGCATGTGAAGCCATTCCGCCAGACACGTTGTCAAAGGTTTCGGGTAATTTCATTCAGAGACTATGCCATATTATTGCTACGCATGGTGGATATGTGGAAAATATCGTACTATAGAGTTTCCCAGACTGCAGCGCCATCTGTTGTTGAAAATTGTAACTACTGTAATTTCGAAAGTTTGTCTGCCTGAAAATGTACTGTTGTCCCAAGCATATTGCAACAAACGGTGTATTTCTATCGCTGCTCGTTTAGTTTTTATTGCCGTTTCAAATATGCCGGTCTTTTTTGAAACACCCTGTAAATACTTCACCTCCTGAAGATGATTAATGGCCAGAAACCCTGCCTCTCATTTTATTGCTTTTATGAACAGAAAGAAATTATACTTACCAGAAAACATCTATTGGAACAACTACATCTGGACACACCCACAGTTAAAACCATGGTGCCTCCAACCTTTGTAAATTTTAGGACTATTAGATACTTGCATGACGGATTAGAACCTTAGTCACATTTCACATTTTCTTGAAAAATTATTCAGTTCTGCATTCAATTTATTTCCCAAAGAGTAATATGAACTATTTTATAAAAATCTGCATTCTGTTTATATGATACACTAATAAAATGTGCATGAAATATTTGATAATTAAAATAGCTGAAACTGCAGCCTTTCAAATTTGACACTCAGGTTTTCATATTTGCATAGATCTTTTGCTGCCAAGCTGGATGATATATTTCTGGAAAGAATGCAGTGAGAAGCTAGTTGTTTACAACACTTCTTGAGATAATCTACATCTACATCCTTACTCCACAAGCCACCATACCATACATGGCAGAGGGCTCCTTCTGCTACTATTAGTTATTCTCTTTCATGTTCCACTAGCAAATAGAGTGAGGGAAAAATTACTGTCTATATGCCTCCGTACAAAGCCATATCTCTCTTATCTTGTCTTGTCTTCACTGTCCTTAAGCGAAATGTGCATTCGAGGCAGTAGAATGATTTTGCAGTCAGCTGCAAGTACAGATTCTGTAAGTTTTCTCTACAGTGATTCACAAAAAAGCATTATTTCACTCCAGGGATTCTCATTTGAGTTCACGAAGCATCTCCACAATACTTGCATGTTGATTGAAACTATCAGCAGAAAATCTGGCTGCATGCCTTTGAACTGCTTCAATATTTTCCTTTAATCTGACCTGGTGGGGATTCCTAACACTCTAGCAGCACTCAAGAATGGCTTGCACTAGTGTTCTAAACATGATCTTTTTAGATGAGCTGCATTTTCCTAAAATTCTCCAGATGACCTAATGTCAGCCATTTGCCTTACCTACTACTGGTATTACATGTTTGTTCCCCTTCATATCACTTTACAATGTTATGGCTAGATATTTAATCTATATGATTGTTCCAAGTACCAGACCACTAAAACTGTATTCGAACATGATATGGTTGTTTCTCTTACTTATATGCATTAACTTACATTGGTCTACATATAGAGCAAGCTGCCATTCATCACACGAACAAGAAATTTTGTTTAAGTATTCTTGTCTCCTCCTAGAGCCAATCAGTGATGACCCATTCCCATACAACATAGTGTTATCAGCAAACAGCCACAAACTAATGGTCACTCTGTCTGTCAGACCATTTATGTGTGTAGAGGACGAGATCAGTCCTACCGTACTTCCCTGGGACACCCCTGGTGATACCCTTGTCTCTGATGAACACTCGCCATTGAGGACAACATACTGGGTTCTGTTACTTAAGAAGTCTTCGAGCCACTCACATATTTGGGAACCTAACCCATATACTTGGACCTTCGTTAACAGTCTGCAATGGAGTATCATGTCAAGTGCGTTCCAGAAATCTAGGTATATGGTATCTGCCTGGTAACCTTCATCTGTGGATTGCAAGATATCGTGAGAAAAGGGCAAGCAGAGTTTCACACATATGATGCTTTTTAAATCTGTGCTGATTTTGGGACAGCAGTTTCCCCATCTTAAAAAAATTTATTATATTTGAACTGAGAATATGTCCAAGAATTCTGCAGCAAACCGATGTTAAAGATATTGGACTATAATTTTACAGGTCCATTCTTTTACCCTTCTTATATACAGTAGCCACCTATGCTCTTTTCCAGTTGCTTGTGACTTTGCATTGGGCAAAAGATTCACAATAAACACAAGCTAATTAAGGGGCTAAAGGCCAAAGAGTACTCTCTGTAAAGCCAATTTGGGATTCCATCCAGGTCCGGCAACTTATTTGTTTTCTAGTCTTTTAGTTACTTCTTAATGGCAGAGATGCCCATTTCTTTGTCATCCATACAGGGGTCTGCACAACGGTCAAATGATTGTATATGTCTCTCTGATCCTCCAGTGTGTGAAATTTAAAACTTCACTTTTTCTTTTGCTGCCTTCTAGTGCCACACCTGACTAGTTGATGAGCAATTTGATGGAAGCCTGCAACCCACTTAGTGATTTCGCACAGGAACAGAATTTTCTCAGGTTTTTGGCATGATCTCATCCTAATACATGACTGTGGGACTTCTTGTATTCTTTGGGCATTGATCTTTTTGTAGCCGCCTGAATTTCTAGTAAATTTTGCTTGTCAACATTTCTGCATCCTTTTTTGGACTAAGAGTGCAACGATCTCTGCCTCTCAGCATTTTCTGAATTTTGTTATCAAGCCACGTTGGATCTTTTTCATCCTTAATACACTTACCCAGCACATACTTCTCTAGAGTGTGATATACAATCAGTTTAAGCTCTGCCCATAATTCCTCTACATCAATCATATTGGAACTAAATGATGCCCATTCATCATCTACATTGGATGCTAACAATTGCTTATCTGCTCTTTCCAGCATAGAAACTCTACTAGCATTCTTGATGGATTTATGTACTTAAGTAGCTGCTGTCAATATGATGAAAACATGATCAATAATCCCTGTATCTATACACCTATACCAACATTACTGATAAGGTCAGGCACAACCTAACCTAACCTAACCTAACCTAACCTAACCTAACCTAACCCAGTATTTCTGGTGCATGTGGGTTGTCATGCTAACTGTTCAAGACAATTTTTGCAGAATATGATCAGAAGAACTTCACAAGACTCTCTCCCTTTACCACCTGCTAGTAAATACAAAATCAAATAGGGGTAATGCAGGAGTAGGTTTAATAATGAATAAAAAAAATAGGAGTGCGGGTTAGCTGCTACAAACAGCATAGTGAACACATTATTGTGGCCAAGATAGACACAAAGCCCATGCCTACTACAGTAGTACAAGTTTATATGCCAACTAGCTCTGCAGATGATGAAGAAATTGATGAAATGTATGATGAGATAAAAGAAATTATTCAGGTAGTGAAGGGAGACGAAAATTTAATAGTCATGGGTGACTGGAATTCGTCAGTAGGAAAAGGGAGAGAAGGAAACATAGTAGGTGAATATGGATTGGGGGGAAGAAATGAAAGAGGAAGCCGCCTTGTAGAATTTTGCACAGAGCATAACTTAATCATAGCTAACACTTGGTTCAAGAATCATAAACGAAGGTTGTATACCTGGAAGAACCCTGGAGATACTAAAAGGTATCAGATGGATTATATAATGTTAAGACAGAGATTTAGGAACCAGGTTTTAAATTGTAAGACATTTCCAGGGGCAGATGTGGATTCTGACCACAATCTATTGGTTATGAACTGCAGATTGAAACTGAAGAAACTGCAAAAAGGTGGGAATTTAAGGAGATGGGACCTGGATAAACTGAAAGAACCAGAGGTTGTAGAGAGTTTCAGGGAGATCATAAGGGAACAATTGACAGGAATGGGGGAAAGAAATACAGTAGAAGAAGAATGGGTAGCTCTGAGGGATGAAGTAGTGAAGGCAGCAGAGGATCAAGTAGGTAAAAAGACGAGGGCTAATAGAAATCCTAGGGTAACAGAAGAAATATTGAATTTAATTGATGAAAGGAGAAAATATAAAAATGCAGTAAATGAAGCAGGCAAAAAGGAATACAAACGTCTCAAAAATGAGATCGACAGGAAGTGCAAAATGGCTAAGCAGGGATGGCTAGAGGACAAATGTAAGGATGTAGAGGCTTGTCTCACTAGGGGTAAGATAGATACTGCCTACAGGAAAATTAAAGAGACATTTGGAGAGAAGAGAACCACTTGTATGAATATCAAGAGCTCAGATGGAAACCCAGTTCTAAGCAAAGAAGGGAAGGCAGAAAGGTGGAAGGAGTATATAGAGGGTTTATACAAGGGTGATGTACTTGAGGACAATAGTATGGAAATGGAAGAGGATGTAGATGAAGATGAAATGGGAGATAAGATACTGCGTGAAGAGTTTGACAGAGCACTGAAAGACCTGAGTCGAAACAAGGCCCCGGGAGTAGACAACATTCCATTAGAACTACTGATGGCCTTGGGAGAGCCAGTCATGACAAAACTCTACCATCTGGTGAGCAAGATGTATGAGACAGGCGAAATACCCACAGACTTCATGAAGAATATAATAATTCCTATCCCAAAGAAAGCAGGTGTTGACAGATGTGAAAATTACCGAACTATCAGTTTAATAAGTCACAGCTGCAAAATAGTAACACGAATTCATTACAGACGAATGGAAAAACTGGTAGAAGCGGACCTCGGGGAAGATCAGTTTGGATTCCGTAGAAATGTTGGAACACGTGAGGCAATACTAACCTTACGACTTATCTTAGAAGAAAGATTAAGAAAAGGCAAACCTACGTTTCTAGCATTTGTAGACTTAGAGAAAGCTTTTGACAACGTTAACTGGAATACCCTCTTTCAAATTCTGAAGGTGGCAGGGGTAAAATACAAGGAGTGAAAGGCTATTTACAATTTGTACAGAAACCAGATGGCAGTTATAAGAGTCGAGGGGCATGAAAGGGAAGCAGTGGTTGGGAAAGGAGTGAGACAGGGTTGTAGCCTCTCCCAGATGTTACTCAATCTGTATATTGAGCAAGCAGTAAAGGAAACAAAAGAAAAATTTGGAGTAGGTATTAAAATTCATGGAGAAGAAGTAAAAACTTTGAGGTTCGCCGATGACATTGTAATTCTGTCAGAGACAGCAAAGGACTTGGAAGAGCAGTTGAACGGAATGGACAGTGTCTTGAAAGGAGGATATAAGATGAACATCAACAAAAGCAAAACGAGGATAATGTAATGTAGTCAAATTAAATCGGGTGATGCTGAGGGGATTAGATTAGGAAATGAGACACTTAAAGTAGTAAAGGAGTTTGGTATTTGGGGAGCAAAATAACTGATGATGGTCGAAGTAGAGAGGATATAAAATGTAGACTGGCAATGGCAAGGAAATCGTTTCTGAAGAAGAGAAATTTGTTAACATCTAGTATAGATTTAAGTGTCAGGAAGTCGTTTCTGAAAGTATTTGTATGGAGTGTAGCCATGTATGGAAGTGAAACATGGACGATAACCAGTTTGGACAAGAAGAGAATAGAAGCTTTCGAAATGTGGTGCTACAGAAGAATGCTGAAGATAAGGTGGGTAGATCACGTAACTAATGAGGAGGTATTGAATAGGATTGGGGAGAAGAGAAGTTTGTGGCACAACTTGACTAGAAGAAGGGATCGATTGGTAGGACATGTCCTGAGGCATCAAGGGATCACAAATTTAGCATTGGAGGGCAGCGTGGAGGGTAAAAATCGTAGAGGGAGACCAAGAGATCAATACACTAAGCAGATTCAGAAGGATGTAGGTTGCAGTAGGTACTGGGAGATGAAGAAGCTTGCACAGGATAGAGTAGAATGGAGAGCTGCATCAAACCAGTCTCAGGACTGAAGACCACAACAACAACAACAGTAATCCATAGGTTAAATTCACTTCCAACTAATATTGAGTGATCTGGATATTTCTGTGATACTGACTGTAGACTTTCTTTGAATGATTCTACAACTGTTATGGCAAATTGTGTGGCCAGTAAAACCATCCAATGGTTAACTTAAGTTCATCCACGCTGGTTACTTGCATACAGATAATATTACAATCAGATTCAATTTCCACCTCACCAGACACAGTATTTTTGTCAATTGCAATGAAAACTCCCCCTCCGATGGCACCTAACCTGTCTTTTTCCACGTATGTTCAATGCCTCATTAAATATTTCAGAGTTTTCTATTTCAGGTTACATATAGTTCTCATTTCTGAGTATAATTTGAGTGGAACAGCTTGTCTTTACTTTGTAAGTGATCTGACTTCACTCTCTGTACATTGACTAGTGAGCATTCATCACATGACCTCAAGCTACTGCCTATCCTAAAAAAAGAAACACACAATCTCTGCATGTACTCTGTTACCTGAGTAGCTGCTTCCTTTGTGTCTTGCACCACTGACCTATCACGAGGAGTCCTACAATTCACACCAGATTATGCAGACAAAACCATCACAGAATCAATCAAGCCATCGGTTGAGATCCTCTATTCTGCTCCAAACCTAAGGACCCCAATCAACTCTAGGAACAATGCTGCAAATTGCAAGCCCTGCTTGCACCCTGTGTGAGAGGCCAACACAGCCTTCATCACTTCTGCCAGCTGCTGATACGAACTGAGGATGATCTCAGAACACAAGCAAAAGGTGTCGTTGCTGACAACATGGGACACAACTTGAAGATGACTGCACCCTGCACCCTCAATAGCCCCAGGTAGGGCTTTCTCCACATCTCGGATAAGGCTGCTGACAGAGATACATTGTGCACTTCTTTCTAGCTCTGTAAGCCTTTTTCCTATAGGCTCTATAACACACCCAGCATTGGAGCTCCCAATAAAAAGCAACCCCTTCTGCCATGGTCCTACTTGGTCCCTGCCGAACAAACAGCCACATGTCAACTCACAGGGCGAATGAACGAGGCCAGGTCACAAGGCCAAGCCCCACACTGAGTCTCCACCTTGAGCAACACAACAGTGTTATGGCCGGCCACTCACTCTGTGGTAAGTGAGGATCCCCTGCACCAGGTGCACTGGAAGGTGCCTCACCAGCAGAGCCCATTAGTGAAGCAAGTGACTCCTGGGGTGTCTCTTGCGAAATGCCAGTTCCTCCACTGCCACTACAGCCTGAGGCTGCAGGCTACACATGGCTGGCCACATCCAACAGCGTCTTCAGCTGTTCGTGAACTGCAACCAACTCCTCCTGTGTTCGCACACTTCCTGCTCTCTCCTTGTCCATGCAACCGCTAAAATTCTAATGAATGCAACAGGTAAAAAATAAAACCTGCTGTCTTTTAGACAAGGATCTGCACTAACCAACTTGTTAAAAACAAATGCAGGCTACTAGAGGGAATACTGAGTGTATCGCTGACACTAGTTCCTTGTGTGCAGGCAGACACAAACAGAGGATCTACTCTTGAAGCGGTCCACAAACGGAGGCTGGCCCCTGACAAGGAAAGGAGAGAGTGGGTAGTCACATTAATATATTCAAAACTATGTGACTATGGCACTGCAGGCATCACTAAGCTACACTACAGAAGCTACAAGCTACAAAGGATGAAAAGAAGACATAGAAATGACTCCTGTCACCTTTTGTATACAGATTTGCACTACCAAACTTCTTAAGATCACACAACCTAGCTACTAGAAAACACTGAGACTACTTCACTGAACAATGACAGACAAGGATGATCAGTCGATATCAAATGTCGCCAGCCTAAATAGTGACATCTACTATAGCATCACTAGAAATGGATGAGTGATGTGGATGGTGAACTGCTTGAACTGTTGCTAAATGTTGCAGGCAGACAATCAAACTCTCAACTGCAGCATCATCATTACTTGCGAATCATAATGCAGTCATTTTACTGCAAATAAGTCTGAGGCCGCATTATGTTAAGATTACATTAACTAGTGTAGCCATCTTATTTCTTTGAGCCTCACTTACTGGATAACCATTTGTGTAAATGTTAGTTCAGAAATCTTGGTGAGGTGACCTTCACAACAGACAATTTATCATGTTCATGATCCATTGACTTCTATGGGATCCACAGCTTTCAGCAAACATTGGTCTCAGGTTATTTTGATATTTTAGTTTTTTTGTATTTTCACCCTTGAATTTGTAAATTTACTTATTTCACAAAATATTTTTGTCAGCTTATAACAACACACACACACACACACACACACACACACACACACGCGCGCGCTTGCACTAGGAACATCTGTTGGCGAATTATAACCCAGATGCTGAAGAAGAGGGTAGCTGAAAATATATAGTTTTCTTGCATGAAATGCTTGCTGTAAATGTGAATGCAGGAAATAAAGCACAAATATGTAGCTCAGTGTTTCATAAATCTAAAAACTAGAAATAAATTCATTCAGCCAATATAGAGATATGATGACCAATTTAATCACAATGTGTCAAAATAAACATAAATGGAAAGCATTAGGCTGTCAAGATACGTTCCCAGTACACATTCATTGTCTCAACCTCTCCCCCCTCCCTTCTCCCAAGTCACCTTCATAGGTCTACATTACATTGAAGTACTCGGGTGTAACTCATGATCAAGTACAAACAGTCAGAAATGTGAGAATAAAGTCTGTGAAGAACTTTATTTACATATTTCACTATGTTTAGATGTATAACATGTTTGACTTGTGACAAATAACAGTAAATAACAAGATAGTCACATTCTGCACTGGAAATAAAACTTTCAAATCAGTTTTCTATAGTTAAGTTTATTCATTGCCTTACTCAGTACACAGCACTCTTCACTCCGAACACTGTACAATACATAAAATGTATTTCCATGCCTAGTTAACTAAGTTCCAAAACAATTTATTTTAGTTATGGGAAATGCTGCTTCATTTAACGTGATTTTCCAACCAAAGAATATTTTTCCACATCTGATAAAATGTTTTACACTTACATATGCTCACTTTTTTATTTTTTTATTTTTATGACGAAAGGCATACAGAAATTCTGGAAAGAAGCACAATAAAGCATTAACTTTTACACAAAAAACTACTGCTTGCCATGTGTCTTTAGTAAAATGTTAGTTTCCTCTTTAAATACAGAAAATTTCAAGAGCAGTGGAATGTGAGCTTTTCTTGCACTGTTAATTTCATTCTCAACATTTTGAGAGTAATTTTTTATTGACGCTGAAATATTTCTAGCATATATTTCTTAATATGCCAAAAACATTATTCTCACACTGATAACTGCAGTAGCTTTTACACTCTCTTCATGCAATGCCTGATGAAAATATTTATTATTACATAATATTGTAGAATATCCAGAGTGAAATTGGTTTTTCAGAGCTTGTCTCTTTGCTTTCTTTCTCTTTATTATACCTAGCATAACTTTCATGTTGGAGATGTACTCTGAATTCTACCCTATGAATAAAGAAGAGCTGAAAATGTACTGTTGTTAAAAATAAAAGCTGCACACTTCAAAATAACTTATAAAACAACAACAACCAACCCTGCACAATTATAAATGGTGAACACGCATCTAACAATGACAGCCTGCTGTAAGGACAAAATTTTCAGCTCAGAATTTCTACTATCTTTTTAATGCTACACTACATTTGCAATGTGATTCCACAGCTAAACAGTCAATGGTTATCATGCTGAACGTAATTTTTACATCAAGACTTGCAAATATGGTAAGTGGTAAAATTAGAAACATGTATTCCAGCCTCTCCAACAGTTCCCAAAAACAAAAGTATGCATAAACCATAAAGCAATCAACCATTAATCTGGTGGCCACAGTTAGTGACATCCCCCAAGAAGTTTTAAATACAATTAATCAAACAATTTTATTTTGGTGCTAACTGTGAAGTACATTGAAATAATCTTATTTAAAGCAATAAATGACTCTTCTTAGGAGTAAACAAGAATTTTGAAGACATATGTGCTTCAAAGTTTTTGTTTCCTTGGGAAAAAAATATGACTCATAAATATCACTTCGTAATACCCTTATTTCATTTACTATCACTATGTCATTTACTGGAGGGGCTTCAGTAGGTACATGGCATATTAAGTTGTCCCCATATACATGTTTACAAGTACATTTCCATCCAGCTATGATAAATAGTAAACAGCTGACAAGCTGAAATAACATACCACCAACATATGTTACTCAATTTTAGTGATTTGAAAGAGAATGTAAGTTCTACCAAAATCACAATCAGCATCAACATTTGTAATGCAGTGACATAACCACAAAGAAGCTGTACACTGAACATAAATAAACCACAGAATATATCAAAACAGTTACTGTGTGTAAAATTAATAAATGCACCTTTGATCAACACATCAGTCAACTTAATTTCTTGTTAAGTCGATTCACTGATAAATACATAAGCTATCTTATGTATTTGTTTGACGTGTAAACAATAAATGAAGTTCTTTACAAGAAGTACTATTTACAGTAGTTCAATAAATAACTTAAATTTGTAGGTGAAATTGTAAAGGAAGTTAATAATTAAATAAAAAATGAAAGCCACAGATATACATAAAAGTAATCAAGAAGGCTGCAACAATCAGAAAGAACTGAAGGTCATGGTAGAACAAATGAAACAAAAAATCCTAAGATGCTAGAACCACAGATTTCGTAGATTATATACAGAGAGATGAATCAGGCAATTCACATAGTCTGTGGCAGAGGTTATCACCAAATGATAAAGAATGCAAGATGTAGACGAGAGAGAGAGAGAGAGAGAGAGAGAGAGAGAGAGAGAGAGAGAGAAGCATGGAGGGGGCAATAAGATTATCATTCTTTCTTGGGATCGTGCTTTTAGTGTCATGATAATCCCCTTGGCATCTGGCAAGGCTTTGATGTTTCTTCATTTCTTTTGCTCATTAGGAAGAAACATGTTATTGTGGAAGCCTGATATTACATATTAATTTTGAAGAATGTATGTCTGTCTTACTGTGACCTTCATTTCTTTTCTGTGAGTGCAGTACAGTCAGATTCATGTATAGTGTAATTACTAAATGTGATGTAGAGCAACTCTCTTGAACAGCTACTTAATGTATTGGAGAATGGTACTGATGGTCAAAATGGTAACTTATAACAGTACTGAACACAAATTAACAATTGTTAAATAATGGAGTGACTTTACAATAAACATTATAGAAATATCTTAGGCAACAACATGCAAGTCTATTTTACTCTTAGCCACAAAGTTACGCAAAATGCATGTAAGCAACATATAAGATAAATCTCGAGTAAACCTAATTTGTCTACATGTTCTGATTAAGAGCAGAAAGTAGTTTTCAAAACATTCATGCTAAACACATCAGTCTTGGACACACTGAAAAAAGGCAGAATTAACTTTATAAACCTATATCATCCCCCATCAGTCAACTGTAAAAATATACTTCATTCAATGAATATATATAATCTCGAGTCTGATAATTATGAAAAATAATTTAAGAGAGAGAATACCAGCTGCTCGCAATTAAGACTTTTACGCATCTTTCAGGACATTTTTCCTCTGAAATTAATGGTGATCTATCTTTTGTACTTTGTAATGAACTGTTTGGATGGAATAAATTGTCTACAATGCTGATGCTTCCCCATAACAAAATTAATTTGCAAGCATAGCCTTCATTATTCATCCAGTACCATCACCATGCACTAGTGGCCTTTCATTTATGGTAAACAGGGATATGTTCTTCACTGTATTACGACAGGTAAATGTGGGAGGGGAAAACCACACAAACACACCTCCACAGCATGTTTCACACATCAGCCAAGTCAAATAGGATACTCTTGAACCTAAAATGGCAATGGCAATCACTAACATGGAAGAAACATGTACTAAAAAGGAAAAAAATCTAAGACAAAAGTCGAAAATGATAGAAGAAAGTCGACAATTAAATATGGTGTAACATACATAAAAACACACAATCTTTAAAGAACAGTTCAGCTAAATGGATGGAATTGTTTGATTGGAATGACACCAGTTCCTGCAACAAATGGACAAATAAACATTATACTGTCAGTGATTTTCAATTACAGTGATTCTTTATGGCACTGTGAAGCCAGAATACTTCACCGAATGCTTCACAAGTCACATGGTGAAATATTCATAATTACAAACCACTAACAGAAGTTCATCAATTTTTCTCAGAACACAGCACCCTTTTTCAAAAATGAATTGAAGAATTAATTTTCTCAGCATATACAAAGACTCTTGTTGCCACAGAAATGTACTACTTATTAACCTTAAAAGCATCCCCACAATAATCTATCCTTGCAGTGTTTCCTTGAAATAAATAACATGAAAAGGAAAATAAAATAAAAACATTATAGCTGTGAAGCTGTGTTCTGATGTGAAACTGTAGACTTACATAAAATATAAATTCCAAACATAAAGAAATTGTAAAAAAATTTAAAAAATTACCTACAAGTTGCACAAATGTTGTCCTTAAAATTCAACTGAAAAGAGAGGCTTTTTTAATTTACTTTGTATTATGATACAATAGTTTCTGTGCTTACTAATTATATGCACTATTATCAGAAATGTACAAACACTTAAAAGTAATTACTGCTGGAACAAGAAACTGCTGTTATGTGTGGAGATGGGGGACATTTGCAGCAGTAGATATACTTTCACAAAGCATTTAGACAGACAATGCACAAAGACACAGACTGGGTTTTATGTATACAATCTTTCCAGTGTGTTTACAGTTCAATATGTTTCTGTTCACTGCACCATTTATTTATTAGGCCAGCACCTATTAAAAACATCCACATTATTTAAGCAAGTAAGCAACATGTGGCAACATTCTATACAAAATCAGAGCTATTACAGTATCTTGTGGTTTCACTTACATTATTGACAGTTACTTATGTGAGAGTTTTTTTTACAACTGTAGGATTTATTTCATTGGTCCTTCTTTAGTATTTAGACTAAGGAACGTATCTAATGACAATGTAGCAAGAAAGATTTATTATAGCCAATGAAATATTAGAGAAAAGGCCATATCACCAGTTCCAATACTTCACTTCAGGAAATTATGAGTATAAAATAATACTGGAGACAATGGATACACAGTGTCTGATATACATTCTCATACAGCAAATTTTCCAACATATTTGTACACACTATTTATACAACTTCCAACAACTTTGGTAACCTTTTCATTTAACTAGAATCAAATATCAATTCATGCAATACAATTCTTTGAAATAATCTTCATTTTGTACAATTACCTAGGCTCATAAACTTCTATGAATTTCAACATGTCATCTGCCACCATCTTCTACATAACTGAATGCTTTCTGAGCAACAGAGCACCTCTTTCTGATAATCAGTAATGATGTGATGACACTGAACAGTTTCAACAACTACCGGAAATGACAAAGTAATGATTTAAATATTCAGGAAACATTACACATCACTTATTAATATAATAATACACAATACAATAAGCGGAAATACTGACTTTATCCGCACCTGTGTCTCTCCGATGGCACTGGCTCGCGTAATAATGCATTTACAATACTTAATATTACTCTTAAAGCTCTCTGTCGTCGACGAAACATAACACTAGATTTTTTTTTTTTTTTTAATAAATGTCATAAACAAAACTTAAAAACTTCATCTCTCGACAAGGATGGAGGTAGCATAGGATTCATAGTGGGCATTTCTGATGATTCGACAGTAACACTACACTCTTTAACAGTTCTGAGAATCGACTGGTTTTTCCTTTTTAACACTTTGTACAACACAGATAAATGAGTTAATAATGAGATTCAGTTCTGCTGATGATTTAGTTTTTGAAGTTCAAGAAATACCTAACATTCAAAATGCAATAAAAGAGTTACAATATCACTGTCTGACTTATCAACTGACGCTTCAAAACTCTACACACATTTTATTAGAAAAGAACAGAGTTTGTCCATGGAAATTCTACCAAATATTATACAAATTTTGTAAGCTGCAGCAGCAAAGGTACTACAGCTCATTATACTCCAGTCACAGTGACCGGTCATTAAACATTTGCTTAAGATAAGTCCAATTGCTTGGACATATTTTTATATCTTAAAACAAACTCTAGTTTACAGTGTCTTATAAAACATCAACTCCTACCATGTTACTGATAATTTTAGACTTGATGTAGTTGTGTACATTTTAAATAAAATATCAGTTATACAGTATCTTGTCAATACAATGACTCAGAAATGTACATCTTGTAGGGTTATGTGATCTTCTGGAAGCAGAACCAAACATATGGACACGATGCAAGCAAGTCACTCAGTACATTTCTTAACAATCTGGCAAATAACACAGCCACACACAGTCAAGCAATGTCCACAGCAATTTATGTGTGTGGGTGTCTTGTAGTGTAATATCAAGATTTGGGTAACTCAGATTCAATTCGGCGTTCTGTTGCTACCGACAATAAGTTGTTGAACTCCATCTCGAGCATCTGCCGTGCCTGCAAGGAAATTTAAGAAACATTTTAAGAATCATATACAATTTACTGACTAACAAGTGTCAAAAGGCAAACATATTTATTCATTTTGTTCAAACTTGATGTTTGTGAAGTGTTATTGTGAAGTAAGCAAATGTCCTTTTTCAATCCACAATGGCCTATCATTATTCATGGGTATTTGTAAATAGTAGCAGCTACAGCTGCCAATAAACTAGCTCTGATAAACACTTTTTTAATAAGACTACATGTTCATGTCAAGTATTAAGCTTTCAAGAATTTCCAACATATCAGACTGGAATACAGTACTTGTAACACACAGTTGTACAAACAAGAAATGAAGAAATTTGTTAGTTTATATGGCCACTACTGACATATATATATATATATATATATATATAAAAACAAAGATGATGTGACTTACCGAATGAAAGTGCTGGCAGGTCGACAGACACACAAACGAACACAAACATACACACAAAATTCAAGCTTTCGCAACAAACTGTTGCCTCATCAGGAAAGAGGGAAGGAGAGGGAAAGACGAAAGGATGTGGGTTTTAAGGGAGAAGGTAAGGAGTCATTCCAATCCCGGGAGCGGAAAGACCTACCTTAGGGGGAAAAAAGGACGGGTATACACTCGCACACACACACATATCCATCCACACATATACAGGGATATGTGTGTGTGTGCGCGCGAGTGTATACCCGTCCTTTTTTCCCCCTAAGGTAGGTCTTTCCGCTCCCGGGATTGGAATGACTCCTTACCTTCTCCCTTAAAACCCACATCCTTTCGTCTTTCCCTCTCCTTCCCTCTTTCCTGATGAGGCAACAGTTTGTTGCGAAAGCTTGAATTTTGTGTGTATGTTTGTGTTCGTTTGTGTGTCTGTCGACCTGCCAGCACTTTCATTTGGTAAGTCACATCATCTTTGTTTTTAGATATATTTTTCCTACGTGGAATGTTTCCCTCTATTATAACCTATCATTTATATATATATAACAGAGGGAAAGATTCCACGTGGAAAAAATATAAGCTTTTCCACTCCCGGGATTGGAATGACTCCTTACCCTCTCCCTTAAAACCCACATCCTTTCGTCTTTCCCTCTCCTTCCCTCTTTCCTGACGAGGCAACAGTTTGTTGCGAAAGTTTGAATTTTGTGTGTATATTTGTGTTTGTTTGTGTGTCTATCGACCTGCCAGCGCGTGTGTATATATATATATATATATATATATATATATATATATATATATATATATATATATATATATATGAATGACTGTAATGACAACAATGATGAATCTTTGACTGTGCTGCATTATTACCACATGACAATTTACTTCTTATGGAAGACAGTGTGATATTCACATGTAATCTAAATCAATGGTTGTGAACAATGTGTTGGACAGTTCAGTAAGCCAGATGGAGTTTTCCACAAGCTAGCAGTCTGCCATCCTCCTTGAATTAAAAAAAAAAAAAAAAAAAATGTTTTGGATCACCAGTCATTCGACAACTGCAGCTGCCTGACACGTAGTTCAGAACATACAAATGCACACAGATTTTTCCACCACTTATTTTCTTAGTCTTAGTTATGATCTGTGACAGTCTGCCCTTCAGCTTTCAGCTTTGCCCTCACTTTTGGTATTGTCGGCATTATCATATACAATCTTTTACACACTGTCACAATCTTTGATGATTTGAGTCACTCCCAACACACCGGAAATATTAATCATGCACATCATTTAACAACAAATTTTCTACCACGTAGGGACATTGCACTGATGAAGTTCAGAAAGCAGCCCTGTGTACAGTGAGTAACTTGGGATCAGAGCTACATCAGGAGAGATATTTCAAGGCAATGTCTGTGCAACCAAAATGCAGCACATATTGTCACTCCTTGTTGGATCATTACTACTTATACAAATTATTATTATCATCATACAAAGACACAGGACATCAAAGAAACCTTATGCAACTATAACAGTTACACTGCTCTTGCAGTTATCTTGTTACTACAAAATTTGCATAATCATACATGGAATGGAATGCGATTCTGCCTGGCAATCTACGCAAACAGGGATGAGAAGTAAAGAGACAGTGTAGACTTACTGCCAGCACCTCACTGCTGAATGTCAAGAAGCAGACGTAACCAGAAACTTGGAAGGGGAGAAATTCTGGGAATAAGTACTTCTCGGTCAGCAATACCGCCCATCACACACGGAATACTTTGAACCACTGTAACACAGCATCTGTTCTACATGTTCAAGGCAACCCTGAGCAAAATACTAAGCTGAGTCACAATAATGATTAATTTACTGACTGTGCTTCAAACTCACGAACCAGTAGGAGGAGGATTAGAGGTGACTACTAATTTTATGATAGTTATCAAGGGAATTTCTTACTGAAAACAAATGCAGTTTTTTATGACAGTTGGAATGTGTGGAGTTTGTTAAAAACTGTCAAATTTAAGAAAGCCAAAAATTATAGGTTAAAAAATGTCAGTTTACTGACAGTGAATGTTGGCCAGGATGATTGTGAAACTGAAAAAGTGTTGTCAGGCCGTTTCCAATCTATGCAATTCAGAGAAGCTTGAGGGGGTGGGAAACAATGTGTATGTGAAGCAGTCATTGAAGTAGAGCTTTGATGTTCAGTGGCATGCTCCCTTGAAAAGGCTGTACAGCAATTAAAGTACATGTAGTATATGACAAGACCACTTTCACATATGGTTCTGCTTCTGATGGAGAGGACACACTACTGATAGGACAGGAATAGGATGTAGCGTGTGGATGCAATGGACAAGTCTTGCACCTAGACTTCCAAATGTGTTTGAACTATGTGGCAAAGGTTTGGAAGTTGGACTGGCATAAGAATGGACCAATACACTTTATAGATTGATTTGGTGGCAGAAACCACTTTGGGAGAGGTAGGATTCCTCATTTCAGTGTACAATTATTTGTACAGGCCTCTGATTCCCCAACCACCCCCATGAACTGGCTGCAAAGAAACACCTCCCTCATCAGTGGCGTAGCGTGAGGCGAGACTTTGAGACTTCGTCTCCCATGTATTCATGCTTAAAAAAGATGCAATAGTAATTAATAATAAAAATATAAAGAACTTTCTACTAAGAGCACTAAATGTGGGAAGACATCAGTTTTGTAGCCCGTGCCGCCGCACTCATGAGTATTGGTGTATCTGCCTGCTTGAGACTCGACTGCTCTCAGTCTCTGCCTCCCTTCCCTTACCTGGCTGTGTGCGCCTGAGTGTTCTCGGCTCCCCTCCACTTCCCCAAAGGCCGGTGCGCTGCACTTGCTAGCAGGTATCGAGACTAGTCTCTGTCGCTCCTATGCTGGCTTTTAACACGGAAGTGAACAGTCGCGCGGTTTGTGTTCATAGCCATTCTTGGGTGAGTTTAGTGCATATTTTCGTTGTGTCGCCAACATGAGTGAGCCAGCAACTGTACACCTTATAGAATTTTTATTGAAAACGCCTTTTTCTACATTAACGTACGAAAAAAAGTGCGAATTGAAGGACAAACGACCTACTCCTATACTCAGGGCAGTTTTAAGTGAAGCCAAATAAAAACGCACTTTTCAGACAGCCTGGTACGAAAAGTATGCTTTACTGACTGCAAATGCAGTTAATAACAGATTATATTGTTATATATGTCTTCTGTTTGGTGGTGAAAAGGAATGATGCAAAGAGGGCATTTGTACAATAAAGAACTTTGACAGGAAAACACAAAAACATCAGCCATCAAAACGTCACCTGCAGAACAAAGAATCATTTCAGTTATTGGGAAAAAGTAGAACTGAGCACGCCCTTTCTGAAGCCGCTCATCTGACAGCGATAAAATACAACCAACAAGTTGCATCCAGCAGTATAAATAAATAATACTACACATTGATCTTGCCAAAAGCCGAGAAGCGATTCTTCTTAGTGTTGTAGCTCTCTGGGGCACTCTGGGATGCACTCTGGGTGCCCTGTGTGCACAGTAGATACATAAGTACTTAAAGAATGTGTATAGGGTGGTTTTGGTGTGGGGTTGGTGGGTGGGTTTCTTGTTTTTTTAATTGTGTTAGAATATTTCTTATCTTTGCGTGTCATTTTCTTATCTATTATACACTGTGTGTGCGATGTGAATACACAGTGTTAATAAGTGCTTAAAGAAGTATATGTAGGGTGGTTTTGGTGTGGGGTTGGTGGGTGGGCATTTTACTCTTGTAGTTGGACTTAGAGTTTTTCACTGGCTGTGCGCCTCCGGCACCGCTATATATATTTACTTAGCTCGTGTTGCTGGAAAATCAAGTTGGAGATAAGGATTGCGCAACTTCCGGTTGTGGTTGCGCAGTAGCTGCCTTGTTAAGAGTGAGTGCTTAAGAGAGAACGGTCATTCGGCAGCAACACGGGCAGCAAGACTGGCTCGTCTTATTCAGGCAATTGTATTTCTTTGTAAACAAGAACTAGCCTTTCGCAGCCATCGAGAAGACGAATCCTCCAGCAACAAAGGTAACTATCTGGAATTGTTGGATTTACTAGCTCAAGGAGAGCAGTTAATCCGAGACCATCTGTCATCATCCTCAACCTTTAAAGGAACGTCTTCAGATATACATAATGATGTAATAGAAATGATAACTCTGGCAGTTAATGAGAAAATAAAATCTGAAATTAAGGAGTGCAATTTCATTTCGATTCAGGCTGATGAAACATTAGACGTATCATGTAAGAGTCAAATGAGTATAATATTCAGGTACTGTATTGCAGACAAAATTGAGGAAAGATTCGTTGGATCTTAAGATGTTTCTGGGGATGAAACTGCTGAAGGTTTGTCAAATATTGTTCATGCAGTATTGAAAGAATGGAACGTGAAAGGAAAAGTGGTTAGTCAAACATATGATGACGCTTCAGTAATGGTGGGCAGAGAAAGAGGACTACAACAATTGGTGAAACAGTTCTGTCCCTATGCGCTGTTTCTTCATTTTTACGCACACCAACTGAATGTGGTACTGTTACATGCCTCCAAAATCATACGACAAGTATGCATGTTTGTAAGTGATCTTACTGCATTCCATTCGTTTTTCAGCAAATCATCAAAACGAACTGTATTGCTAACTGAGACAGGATTTAAACTGCCACATGCAAGCAACACTCGCTGGAACTTTCGTTCCAGGCCAGTTTCAACATCTAGTCATTTCTCAGGACTATATAGTGTTTTTAATTATATATTTGATGATACAGACTCTCAGTGGGACCCAGAATCTTTGAGCTGTGCTTTGGGAATGAAAAGACAGATGGATGATCCTACGTTTGTCTACTTGCTTTGTTCTACAGTGGGTGCTTTGTTTATGTTGACCATCTCTTTAATGTTATTCAGTCAAAATATGTCAGTATAACTGCTTGCCATGATGAAATAAGAACTGTTTTGAGAAACTTACGACAGTTAAGAATGGAAACATTCGTTGATGAATGCATTAAATGCAGCTTGTGTTTGAATGGCAGCTTATCATTCTGTGACAGTCAAAAGACATCTCTCAGGTCACTAACTTACGAGATACTGTATTTGCAAATTGTTCAGATGGAAAGAAGGTTTCAAGACTTTCCCCAAATTCAGCTTGTTGAACTTTTGAACAAAAAGTGTTTCCCGAACTATGAAAAAGAATCATTCCATGTATGAAAAAGAATTCCCAAAGTTGAAACTGCTTCAATTATTGGAACAGTACCCTTTTTTCAAACAAGAACAAGTTGTAAATGAACTGTGTAACATATACGCTGCTGAGAAAAAACACTTATCTCCAAGAATCCTCTTAAAGTACATTGTCAACAATGATTTAGATTCTGTTTATGAAGAAACAACGAAGTTCCTGCATTTAGTTTTGACCCTACCAGCAACTACAGGAAGCAGTGAACGAAGCATGAGTACTCTTAAATGAGTTAAGAATTATTTAAGGAATTCAATGTCCAACATACAGCTGTCGTGTTTGAGCACGTTAGCAATAGAATAGTCACTACTTGGAGAGCTATCCAGTGGTCAGATCTTTGTAAACCGAGTTATAGACTTATTCGTGGAAGGAAAAGACAGGTGCATTGTACTTGTGTACAAGAAAATGTAAGTGCTTCTTCTCTTGCTGCTGGAGTTCTACCAATTTGTCATCGTTTCTTGAACAAGTTATTATTATTATTATTATTATTATTATTATTATTATTATTTGTTGCGGTGGTAGTGGTAGTAGTAGTAGTTGTTGTTGTTTTATTTGCATTTTGTTTCATTTGTTTAAAGTATTGTTTATTGTACTATTTTGTCTCCCTATAGTAACTGCAGTCTCCCCAACCTTTCCAACCACGCTATGTCACTGTCCCCCATTACCAAATATCATCCCAGAATGAAATAACTTAACAAAAGCTCCAACATGGCTTCACTGTTAATGCTTCTCGTATGTGATATGTGATTCAGAAGTTTCACTAAATTAACAAAGAAATACATATGGCCTTTCTGCACTACAACAGGGTTTTCGATTGAGTAAATAGGATTCTGATTTTGCTAATAATGCAAGGGAAAGGACTAACATATCATCTAGTATTTTACATCCAAACTTGATATGGTGGAACAAAAATACCATTACAAAAAGGGAAAATACATGAAGAATATATCACCCAACAGAGAGTTGTGACAAGGAAGCAATCTGCTTCTCACTGTGTATGCTGATCTGTTAATATGTACTGGTTGGTAGTTAAAGCATCCCAATGGAGCTCACTCAATCTTGAGACACTTTAAAACATTTTTATTAGCTGATCAAAGAATAACAAACAATCAGATAATAATATCTGGTTTCATACCTTATGTCGTTAATATATTTTTAAAAATGCATGAATAAAATAAACTCAGTGACATTTGCTGGAAAATAACCAGTGTGAATTCTATAAGTCCTGACAATTGTGTACATTTAAGTTTTCTGGGTTGTGTACATTTTAGTTTTCTGGGTTGTGACATTGCAGAGAACTTGACAAATGATACTGATATGAAAATGAAATTCAAGGTTTGTGCTGTATGAAACAAAGACAATCCTGTCCCTGACATAAAGGTTAGAGGAACAGTTGGTGATTGTGAGAAAAGATGAAAAACCTTTTTTTCTATTTCTGATAAAAAATATTGTGATCCTAGTTGTATTTTGAGTGCTGAATTGAAAACTGTTTTTGGTTTTTTTCTGTCAGGGATAGTTTATGAGTAATCGCAATTTTATTTCTCTTTTCAGTTCCTGATATAGTGCAGCAAACGTGAGGTGAAATTCGTCAAACAAATGCACATCTTTATGATGTTATAAGTTCATCACATTAATGGAGGGTGGGATCTAACATATAACACAGTAACCTTTGTGTATACACATTAAAGCATTTATTTGACATGAGAAATTACAGAAAATTGACAAACAATGAGCCACTGCATTGTAATGCACATCACTTTTTTCTCTTGTATTGTGAATCTTTCTTCTCTCGAATGATATTCCAGCAATAATCTGCTAACATAGAAGGTACCCACTTCCCTTCATAGCGCCTTTCTATGGTAGAAATGTCTTTATGGAATCTTTCCCCATGTTCATCCGATACGTCACTACAACTCTCTGTGAAGTAGTCCAGATGAGAGTCCATCATATGTACCTTCAAAGACATATTGCACCCCAAATCCTGATATGCTTTGATCATATCCTTCACCATTTCATTGTAGTTAGTAGCTCTTCTTCTTCCAAGGAAGTTTTCCGACACCATCTTGAAACAGTCCCATACGTTTTTTCTTTACCAGTTAAACATGCTTCAAAATTTGCATCTTTCTGCAGCTCCCTGATTTGTGGGCCCACACATACATCTTCCTTTATTTGTGCAGCTGAAAGATGGTGGAATTTGGTAGCTAGATATGCAAACCCACAGCCTGTTGGATCCATGGCCTTCACGAATTGTTTCATCAGGCCAAGTTTGATGTGAAGTGGTGGAAGCTACCAGACTTTCACGTTGTACATTCTTTTCGCCAACTTTCCATCTTCGCCTAGGCCATTTCGTTTTCACGTAGTCAGAATTTCGGTCTCGACTATCTCACTCGCAAAGAAAACATACTTTGTGTAGCCTTGTTGCATTCCCAGTACCATAGCAATTACCTTGAAATCTGCACATATTTTCCATTTGTGTTCATTGTATTTTAATGAATTTAGCTCCTTTGTACGAATTCGTAATTCTCTTTTGTCAAACTAGTGTAAGGTACTGGAACAGAGGGTATTTTATTTCCGTTGTGGAGCAAAACACCCTTCAGACTTGTTTTCGGTGCATCTATGAAAAGTCTCCACTCCTGTGAAATATAGGTGAAGTTCAGCACTTTCATCAGGCCAGCAACGTCTTTGCAAAACGTCAGTGTTTCGTCAGTTGAAAAATAAGAAATAAAGGCATGTTCTCTGTGCCTGAACACACTGATTTTAGTACTTTGGTGCAGTAGATTATACTCTTGTAATCTTGAACCAAGCAGCTGCGCCTTTTGGTTACTTAGTCCTAGATCACGTACTAAATCATTTAAATCTGCCTGTGTTAACAAATGTGGTGATGACTCACTTGTGCAGTGATATAAAGAATCATCATCTGTGATTTCTTCAGTACTACTTATTTCACTGTCACTCGGAATTTGACCTCGGGCTCTTGAAGGTACTGGAAGGTTGTCGGAATGCTGCACTGGCATTCTCGCTAAAGGCACATCTGGGTAAACAATGTGCCTCTTCGACTTTTTCTTTGTAAAACCCTGAATTTTTGCTAGACAGAAATAACAATCAGTGACATGGTCCTTAGGCTCCCTCCACACCTTGGGAACAGCAAACAACGCCACATTCTCTTTACCTTTCCACCACTGAATTAGTTTGCAGTAACATGTAGCACAACAGAAATGTGGTGTCCATTCTTTATCTTGGTCTCCTACCTCTACTCCAAAGTAATGTTTGTATGTTTTTCTTTATGACTGAAGAAATTTTCTTCCTATTTCTGGCAAAAGTGAACTTCCCACAGATGTAGCAGAAGTTGTCCGGCTTATATCAACATCCACGACGACGTAGCATTTGTGCAAATTTAAAAGTACCACTCTGGTAATACACCTGTATTAAATTAATAGTAGGGAACTAGAGGAACGCTGATGTGTAAAAACAAGCAGTCGTTTTACCTTCAGCACCAGGCTCAATCAGTTTACACACAGGAACTAAAAGATTCAACAGTGCTCGGAAATATGACACACAGTTACTTGTCAGCCAAAACACCCACTCGTTAAGACTGACACAAATTGCGGCTAACACCACTGTTGTAAACTCGATGCATCTGCCCCTAGGAGGCGTGAAGCTTTACTGCGGAGGCAGCGACCGGCTGTCGCCGTTCGAGTTAATGAGATGTTTCAGGTGGTCTTAATGACATAGGTGTGGCGGGGGATAACCTAATGATGTCTGATTCTTCCCACCTGCTGTTGCACAAGAAATTATCACGTTCTATCACTACTGGATACGGCAACATACCCGTATTTCTCTACAACGTCTCTGTGTATGCCTTAAATTGTGAATATACATATATATACATATTACATAAAAAGTATCCCTGACAACGATATTTTGTTTACATATTGGAATTTCCCATGGTAAAATGGTCTAGAAGCACAAACTTTAATATCAGAAATAGAACCCATGTCGAACAGTGTTACAGCTAACTGAAATGAACTGCTTGAGGTCAGTTAAAAGCTGCACAAGAGAAGACCACATTGAAAATGACAATAGCCAAAATGACTACAGACAACACCATGAATTAAGACTACAAATGATTACAGGATGATGTGATCTATTCAGACATTGTGGTGATGAACTAAAAGTTGCCAGCTATTTTTCTTCAACAGAAGTTCCCTTCTCAACTCCTTCTGAGCCAATATCTTTTGGTTTAGGGTACTTTAAGTTTTAATCTTTATCAACCTGATGTAGTCATATTTTGCCTTTTTCTTTTTATACAGAGATGCTACAAATTTTATGGCATTTATAAATAGAGAAACCACTTTTTCACCAGCCTCAGAAAACACTGACAGTTTCATACCTGGGTATTTTGAGTTGGTATTTGCAGGGCAAGTGCCATACCATTAGAATCAAAGCTTTCATCAAGTGCAATTAGTGCTCCATGAACTCCAGACTCCAGCAGGTTGTTAGCATATTCCTGGAAATACGAGGCCAAGAAATACATTTCTGAGCTGAATAATGACATGCAGTATTTTATATAACAAACAGAGTGACAAATATCTTTTACATTCTCTGCAATTATAAAATGTGATCCGCAAATGTTCTAACAGTTTAAAATTTTGGATATATAAACAATACCTTTAATCCAATAGAAGTGACCCAGCGGATGACTCTTTCATTTGACCAAACCAATACATCAGTCAGTTCATTTTCAGATGATTTACGCCGCTCTTCCAGTTGCTTACGATCATAGTTCAGTCTCTTTAAGCATGATATTCCATACTGTAGACTAGTCCTGAATGAAATAAAGTTAAATAGAATTGAGAGTAACTGAGCTGCATCTTTATAGACAATGGTACAGGGACTTACCTTTTTCTTTATTTGCCAAAGTAAATATTTTTCAGTACATATAGTGTGTGTCAGTTCTTACAGTTCCAATCGTGGCATATTGCATGATCATGTGGAAACAGTTTTACAGTAATAATAATATCAGAGACTTTTTTAAACATGTAACTGAGAAACAGTTTGTATATTTCTGCTGATGGAGGATACATATACATATTTCAAATGATCATGTTAAAACCATGTCTAATGTTTATGTTAATGTTTAACTTTGTGTAGTAGTAACACAGACACTGTAAGCAAAAGTAATTTCCTTAAATTACATATTTGAAATGTGTAACCATTTTGACAATATAAATTAAAGGAAGAGGTAGATACCCAGTGTTTTTAAAAAAAAGGTTTTGCACAATTTCCTATTGCTTACATTTTTTATTATTCATATAATTATATTCATATAATTTTGTTGTGTTTTCTGAAAACTGTTCTACTCTGAGGAGTGTTTTTCCAGATTATAGTGCTGTACTAATGCTGTGAATGTAGAAGAGCAATGTATACAGTGCTCATTACTGTAATAGTTTTGTTACTGACAAGGATCCTTACCACACATGTCAGTTTAGACAATTTCAAATGTGGCGAAGTGCTACAAGAGTTTTGTTTAGATTTTCTGGAGTATGAATGTAAAGATGCTTAACTTCCAAGTTTCCTCATTTTTTGAGGTACACACAGCACTGTAAATGTGATTTACAAAACACAAAAGGTCTCTGAATGAATATTTGCGCAACTTATACCAGACTACAGACAACACAGTGTACGATGTTATAGAACAGTGGAAATGACAGCAAATCATGACAACTCCAGCATAGTTACATGACTAAATGGATGATATCCTCATCCCCATAATAGTGAAAAGAGAAATTTAAATGGTAGAAAACACAATATTCAATTCAGTAGACTATGGCACATAGTACATACTATTAGTGTTATTTCACCACTATTGTAATGCACTGAGGACAGGAAATACACGTCTATGCACAAGCCTTCAGTTCTTTAATTTTGTAACCATAGTTTTTATATGGATGACTTCTCTTTCAGTAATTTGGGATGTTTCTCTGTCCCAGTTCATTACAGTTAACAACACATAATATAGCACTCTATTGCAATCTCTTCATAAAAAGCCCAGTTAACATGATGAATAGATAATATGAACGGACACAAGCTGGACAACTCTTTACCTGTACTTCTGAGAAGAAGATACTCTACTATAATGCAAAAATAAACCACTTATTTATAACTAGGTATTTAAAATAGTTTATTCAGTAGACTATAATTAGTTTCAACCATCCAATGTTACATAATGGTTGTCACATCATTTTATCAACTTCCAATGATGTCACCATGACCGGACATCAAAACCTAACAAAACACTAAAAGTTTTTATTAAATCTCTGGAGAAATAATGAACCAGAGAAGTTCCACAAAATATGAGAAAATGAATGTTAATGCATGCTGTGCAAAAAATTAGAGCAACGAGGTGAAGGTTGCGGCAACTCTCAGAATTGGTACAATACAACTTAAAGCTATGAATATCTTGCACTACATAAATTTCACAGCTCTTGCTTTGTTGTTTTTATGTAGCAAGTTAATCATCTGAATAAGAAATGTCAAGCAAAACACTGGTTTTGGTATCCATCAGTAACAGCCTCAACAAAGCAGTGCAAATCAATTCAATATGTGTGCCACATATCATGCAGGAAGGGTGGCCAATGTGGAATGACATACAATCAGTTTCCCATATGTCCTCAAAAGTTGATGTAAAATTCATTTTTTTTTTTGCCTTGAATAACTCTGGAACAACTCCCTAATGCCAGTGTGACACCATCTCCCTTAGCAGTTGTGTGGTAATAGGGAAACCAAGTGCTTCTGTATTGAGCTATAAACCCTGTGTAAAAAGTTAAACCATGTGCACCTACTAGATATAAGCAAAATAAAGCATGAAGAAAATGCCAGACACAGGTTTCACTTAAACAGAAATGGAAAGCTGAAGTCAGTGAGTCAGATAGTGGAACTTTGTGACGGACTGCATGAAACGATGGACCCAGAGTTATTATGAATGCGAAACTCTTTAGTTCCTTTTCTGTCTTTTTTCACTCTGAGTTCTTTCTTTCCGCCAGCAACTCAGGTGAGCTGTCATGAGAGATTTCCGTGCAGGGGTGTGATACAGTGTCGTAAACATGCTTCTTTCTGCAAGCCCTGAGCAAAGAGATGGTCACCACAGCTGGGAGCCAAGGGAGGCCAGATACATCCAGATGCAGTAACAACAGGTGGTGTCCTGGTGAAACTAGGAGACTGGAAAACTTCATGGCTGCCCAGCCTTAAGAATGCTTTTTAGATAAAAAGAGATCTATGCGGCGGAAAAAAAGCTTTGAAAGCAAAAAACCACACCACAGGAAGAAAGGAAGAAAACAGGTGTTCTGAATTGAGCTTGTGGAGCTGGGAGAGCCAGCACAATTTCTATAATAGTGAGCAGAACATACTTCATCTTGGGCAGGCAGGGAGGACACTTCATCTTAGGTGGGCACTGGGAAATCTTCAACTTCATGACCTAATCAGCCATCTTTGGCTCTGTCTTACAGAGTTTGGACTTTGTTGCAAAATGTATATAGATGTCATGGCCAGACTCACAGTCAGCAGCCACCATTTCAGTCATCCACTATGGTAGAACTATACAAGCATGGTGAGAATGAGCAGCAACGACAGGTTCCATGATGAATAGACCATGAATTTTTATTTTTTTTATTTTGAGATTGATTTGGCTTAGCTGAATTCACACTTGCAGGTCCCTTGACTTACTAGGTGCTAAGGCAAGGAAAGTGCTGCTTTGATATAAATTTCTAGAAATTTTATTCCTAGTCTGGTCTTCAATTCCTCTGATTAGTCGCATTTTCAATCATTGGAATTTATATGGGGACTTTTAATCATTTTATTCACAATCCTACACTCCTGGAAATTGAAATAAGAACACCATGAATTCATTGTCCCAGGAAGGGGAAACTTTATTGACACATTCCTGGGGTCAGATACATCACATGATCACACTGACAGAACCACAGGCACATAGACACAGGCAACAGAGCATGCACAATGTCGGCACTATTACAGTGTACATCCACCTTTCGCAGCAATGCAGGCTGCTATTCTCCCATGGAGACGATCGTAGAGATGCTGGATGTAGTCCTGTGGAACGGCTTGCCATGCCATTTCCACCTGGCGCCTCAGTTGGACCAGCGTTCGTGCTGGACGTGCAGACCGCGTGAGACGACGCTTCATCCAGTCCCAAACATGCTCAATGGGGGACAGATCCGGAGATCTTGCTGGCCAGGGTAGTTGACTTACACCTTCTAGAGCACGTTGGGTGGCACGGGATACATGCGGACGTGCATTGTCCTGTTGGAACAGCAAGTTCCCTTGCCGGTCTAGGAATGGTAGAACGATGGGTTCGATGACGGTTTGGATGTACCGTGCACTATTCAGTGTCCCCTCGACGATCACCAGTGGTGTACAGCCAGTGTAGGAGATCGCTCCCCACACCATGATGCCGGGTGTTGGCCCTGTGTGCCTCGGTCGTATGCAGTCCTGATTGTGGCGCTCAACTGCACGGCGCCAAACACGCATACGACCATCATTGGCACCAAGGCAGAAGCGACTCTCATCGCTGAAGACGACACGTCTCCATTCGTCCCTCCATTCACGCCTGTCGCGACACCACTGGAGGCGGGCTGCACGATGTTGGGGTGTGAGCGGAAGACGGCCTAACGGTGTGCGGGACCGTAGCCCAGCTTCATGGAGACTGTTGCGAATGGTCCTCGCCGATACCCCAGGAGCAACAGTGTCCCTAATTTGCTGGGAAGTGGCGGTGCGGTCCCCTACGGCACTGCGTAGGATCCTACGGTCTTGGCGTGCATCCGTGCGTCGCTGCGGTCCGGTCCCAGGTCGACGGGCACGTGCACCTTCTGCCGACCACTGGCGACAACATCGATGTACTGTGGAGACCTCACGCCCCACGTGTTGAGCAATTCGGCGGTACGTCCACCCGGTCTCCTACATGCCCACTATACGCCCTCGCTCAAAGTCCGTCAACTGCACATACGGTTCACGTCCACGCTGTCGCGGCATGCTACCAGTGTTAAAGACTGCGATGGAGCTCCGTATGCCACGGCAAACTGGCTGACACTGACGGCGGCGGTGCACAAATGCTGCGCAGCTAGCGCCATTCGACGGCCAACACCGCGGTTCCTGGTGTGTCCGCTGTGCCGTGCGTGTGATCATTGCTTGTACAGCCCTCTCGCAGTGTCCGGAGCAAGTATGGTGGGTCTGACACACCGGTGTCGATGTGTTCTTTTTTCCATTTCCAGGAGTGTATTTATACCCACTCATGCCAACACCTTAACATGCCCTTTTGTGAATCTCACTGAATCACTGTGCATCCTACACTGACTGTCAGTTCAATCCATGTTTTAATGAATCTTTGCATTGTTATAATAAATTTAACTTGAGTGTGACATGTAATTTTATACAGTAGCTATATGAAACCTTTCTCCAATACATTGATTGAAAAAAAAAATTGCAGCACCAAGGGGGAGTTGTGCAACATAAACAAAAGTTGGCAGGTGTGTTTCTACATCTGAAATATGATGTATACTCATATTTCATGCCAGTCACCTAAGAGTGGTGCTAGTAGCGCCACCACGAGGATGCGAATCAGGTTTTCTTTAAATACATGCTGTTACAGTCATTAGTGTTGGTTAACCTTTGAGACTGGATGTGGTGAGTTGATATTAGTTAAGAATGTCATTAAGGTGACAAAGATGCCGATATCAGCACCTCACTGAGTTTGAATGACATTGAGTAATATGGCTATGAGAAGCTGTATACTCCTTCCATTATATTGTAGAAAGACTTGGCAGGAATAAAGCCATTGTACATGATTGTTGGCAGTGGTGGTCATGAGAACATACAGTCAGAAGAAGACCAGGCTCCAGACGGCCACATGGCACTACTGAAAGGGAAGACCATTGCATTTGCCATATAGCTCCATGGCATCATACAGCATCTGCAGCAGCAATTTGAGCAACATCTGGCACCACAGTGACACAACAGACTGTTACAAATTGGTTACTCTAGGACAGCTCTGAGCCAGATGCCCTGTAGTGTGCATTCCACTGACCCCAAACCACAGTCATTTGCGACTTCGGTAATGTCAAGTGAGAGCTCATTGGAGGGCAGAGTGGAGGTCTGTTGTGTTTTCTGATGCAAGTTGGTTCTGAGATGGTGTCAGTGATGGCATTGTGTTAGGAGGAGGCTAGTTGAGGGCCTCCAACCAATCTGTCTGTACAATACACACACTGGACCTACACCTCAAGTTACGGTCCAGGTTGTGATTTCGTATGACAGCAGGAGCACTCTTGTGGTTATCCCCCACACCCTGGCTGCAAATTTGTACATCAATCTGATATTCAACCAGTTGGGCTGGCATTCATGAACAGCATTGCCAGGGGTGTTTTCCAACAGGATAATGGTCACCCCCTTACCGCTGTTAACCTAAAATGCTCTACAGTATGTCGACATCTTGCACTGGCCTGCTCGATCACCAGATCTGTCTCCAATTAAATGCATATGGCACATCTTCAGATGACAACACCAGCATCATCCACAAACAGCATTAACTGTCCCTGTATTGACAGACCAAGTGCAACAGGCGTAGAACTCCATCCCAGAATTGACATCTGGCACCTGCACAACACAATGCATGCATGTTTGCATGCTTTTACTCAACATTCTGTTAGATGTACCAGTTATTAATGTACCAGCATTTCACATTTGCAATGGTTTATCTCGTGCTTACATAAACCTGTGATCTTGCCATGTTAATCACTTAAATATGTTAGAGAGACAAATTTATTTCCAAAATATCATTACTGTACATTAATTATTTTTTGGTGTAGCAATTTTTTTTCTGTCACCATATATCTATGCAGCCATAGACCCAAATTGTCATGTTTGTTAGGGCCACCTCTATTGTCACTCCAGATTGCAGAAGTTTCTGTGATGTGACTTTTTAAATTAATTTCACACGATTTCAAGGATGGGGCAATCAGCTTGCTGATTAAGTCATCTGTCACAGGTCTTACAGAAATCATAGTTTCACATGATGAGTCAGAAAATAAAACTGGAAAATATTCAGAACAAATTTTTGTTACTATATAAATCACATTAAGATAATATTGAAAGTTAAAAATCTGAAACATTAGAAGAGAAGAACTGACAGAACCCTGTTCGACATCAACAGAAATAAAAATGATGCCTGTCTGAGGAAGGGACAGAAAACAGATTGGAGACACTGTTTTGGTAATGTTCTGTTAACCTTCACATCCACTTTGACTGTAGGACAGCACCGACACCAACAAAGCAGCAAGGAAAAGGGCATAATGCCCCACGAACAGCCTGCACTTTATTAGAATTGCAACCAGTCATTTCTAGAATTCTGTAATAAATAAGAAATCTGTACCCAGGTTCCAGAAAGGCAAGCACCCCCTCTTGGTCTTCCCTTGTGGGTGCCTATGACAAAGCACTAAATGTGCATTATCTTACAAATAAGTTCAATCTGCTGCAAGTCTCTGTGGATGAGCATTCGCCATGCCTATTAGCAATAACAGAACATATACTGAAAGTCACTGAAATTTGCTAATCCAGTACCTTCGGAACCTGACAGTGCCAAACTACTGAAAATGTCAAATAACTGAGTGTCATCTACAAACATCAGTGCATGGAGTGTGAGACACTAGGTAAACAATAGATGATCAGTCTTTGATTGTTTATTGTATGTTCTCTGCTTCTGTTAAGGTTATAAAAATGTACAATACTGTATAAAACAATGTAAAACAACATTTTAGAGAACAAATGAAAAATAAATTATGCCTATATTCTGTACTGTAATTTTAAGATTTTATGTTAAGTTCAGGACATACAGTAGTATACTGCAGTACAGTACTGTGTATGCCTTATACTACAGTACATGCAGTATTTTCAAACTTTACTCACTTGAAATAAGAACTAATGTTTTTTTAATTGGTCTGATTTTTTCTTCAAAAAATTTGCTACATATGGTACGCAAATTTACAAGTTCTTCAGTGCTGTATGATTTGCTGCTTCCAGCAAATCTTATAAATGTATCAATAGTGGCAGCTGCTTCATTACAGGTAAGTGGAGGTGTTGAGTTTATTACATCAGTCCCTTCTTCTTGTTGTGGCCCTATCACACTTTCTACTGTCAGTTCATCTGATAATGATTCGACTACAGGTTCTTTATTGTCAATATCTATCCAGGCCAAAACTTAATCTTCCAGCAAATTTCTTATTTCATTTTGGGCAATATCTAACAGTTTAACAATAGTATCATTTTCAACTGGAATAGTGGAGTTTATATCTTCTTCATAGGCCTCTAAACATAATTTTCACCAAGAGTAACAGGCTTAATTGTATTCTACACCACAGTGGTTTCTGGAATAGACCATCACTGAACAGTCTGAATTGATAAGCTCTTGAAGAAACGAAACTCTGTAAAAACATTTCAAATTTTGAATTACTCCCTGATCCATTGGCTGAATCAGGGAAGTAATGTATGCTGAATGGTAAGTGACAAAAATATTCCCTGAGATCAAGTTAGACACTGGAGGGTGAGCTGTACAGTTACTAGCAACAGTAAAACACTGCTCTGTTCAGGAAAACCAAGGTTTTTTTTATTGTCTCTCATAGGAAGTATAAATTATGGAAAAACCTGTTCCTTAAACAATTCTGAAGTCATCCATTCTTTGGAATGAACTCCATAAATTATAGGAAAATTTAAAACACTTTTAAGAGTTCTTCACTTTTTGGCTTGCCAGTATCATAAGGAGCCAACATGTGTTCACCCAAAGCATTTGAACACAACAAGACTGTCAACTGATCTCTGTTTTTAGTTTTTGGCACACTTTTTATCTTTATCTGCCAAAGGCAAACAAATCCAAAGTAGACTGATTTCATCGGCACTGTAGATCCGACTAGCAGTTAAGTTATCATGTTTAATCAAATAACAAAAAGTTTCTTTGAACTCTTCAGCTGCATTTTGATCTGCCAATTGTAGCTTCTCACCTATATAAAGCTTCCAAATTCAATGGTGAATTTTGAATCAGTATAGCCAACTGTAAGAAAATACATATTCAGTTTCTATTAACTCCAAATCAGCATATAACTGTTCACCTTTATCCATAATCATAGGCGCAAGTACAGGTTTTCATTCAGAGCTTATGGCACAGAACCACTTGTACAAAATTTCATCCCATTGATCTAGTTTGGGCTTTTTCAAAGTTTTTTTGGCATTCAGTGTCTTTTACTGCAACAGTCTGTGAGACAAATTTTTAAAGTTGACCTTTATTTTTTTTTTTAATATCATAATTGTTGAAGAACCAATTTTATATTCTTCAATAAATTTATTTCTATTCTCACCTTTCTCAAGCCAATTTAATGACATCAATCTATTATTGTGTTGTTAATATAACATCTATATGTTTCACTTCCACATTGTTTTTGAGAGGTGCTTGATTGAGAAAACATTCACACAACAATATACAGCACTACTGTAGTTGTGATACAGAACAGCACTAATTGTGATTACACTTTACAACACAGCTTTTTAATCACTGTAGACCATTGTTACATGACAGGAGCTGCCTGAAAGGCGACTGAAACAATTTTTGGCACTACATGACTCAAAGTTATTGAATGCTGCCAAGCACAACCAAATTCTGCCAAAAAGCATCTAAAATATTCAGTATGTATGAAGTGATGCCAGATTATTGAATGTGCCAGACTGTCAGATGCCAGATTAATAGGCTTTTACTGTACTATTAAAACAGTGGCACAATGTACATTGAACATTGTGCAAAACTCATCAAATGAATTCACAACTGTGAAGAAAGACTTACCATCAGCTATAGAATGGAATGATTACAATGAAAATTTGTGTCGTACTGGGACACGAACCTGGATTTCCCACTTATCGCTGGTGCAGGAAATGGGCTTTACGTGTCAGCCCCAAGAAAACTGTTACAGTACCATTTACAAGGAAGCATTTCCAGCACACATACTCAAATCTTAAGCTTCTCAATGAAACACTACCTGTAGAGAAGGTAATGAAGTATCTAAAAGTAAATCTGGATGAGAAGCTATCATGGACTGCTCACAAAAAGAACAGATGTTCCAAGGCGAAAGGTACTCTTACGAGTACTAGGAGTGCCTCTGGGAAAAACTGGAGTCTACTCCCAAAGAGTAGGTACTAGATGCACACTACCATAATAAGACCTATGGTAATGTATAGGACTACATTAGGGTGGAACAAAGTAGAACAGAAGGTTGCTGGTAAGGAGCTTGGCAAAGTGCAGAGACTGGCTTGCTTAGCCATAACAGGCTGGATTAGCAGCACACATACCGATGGGATGGAGACTATGCTGGAGGATGGACATGCCCCCATAACACCTCTGGATTAAAATGGAGGCGGGGGCATACAGGCTAAAAACTGGAAATGACTGGATACCCTTCGGGTATCCTGAATCTCACACATATATGGGGAACGTGGCAAATACAAAAATGGTTGGGGAAATGCAGGCTGACTACAAATTAACTTCTAGCTGCTTCAATAAACCTTTCAGTGTAACAATTAGCAGTAGGGAGCAGTGGAAGAACAAATGATGCCACTGTGCAGGAGACATAATCTGGTTTACTGACGGGACAAAAACAGACGAAGGCACTGGGGCTGGGGTCTACAGGGTAAAGCCTAGACTAGACAGTGAAATCTCTTTAAGTTAACTGACCACAGTCCTGCAGGTGGAAATACCTGCTATCCAAGTGTTCACAGAGGTGAATTTGCATAGGCGTTACAAAGATCATAGCATCCACATTTATTCAGACAGCCAAGCAATTCTGAAATCTCTGTCAACCCCTGCAACAAGATTGAAGATTGTTGCAGAATGCCACAACGTTCTCATAATACCAAGGAGAAAGCAACAGGGTAAACCTGCTGTAGGTCCCTGGCCAATCGTAATCAGTGACAATGAAAAAGCTGATAGGCTAGCTAGGACAGGTGCGATGACTCCATTTACTGGATCGAAACCTGTCCTTACTGTCACTAAGGCAATGGTTAAATTAAAACTATGAAACTGGATCAGAAGGCAGCATGTAGAATATTCTACCTATGATCCAAAAACAAAAACATGGCAAGCTAATGATGTAAAAGTAATTTTTAAGAGAAGTTCTGTAAACCTGAGCTTGAAGAGGAGACAGAATAAACTCACAGCACGACTGATGACATGCCATGGGTATTTTAAGAAATACCTACATACAATGGGTATAGAGTTGGAAGCCTCTAGATGTAGATTGTGTGGGGAGGGTAATGAAGCTGCACCACACCTGATCTTCCAGTGTGATGTATTGGAGATCACAAGATGAAACATTCGCCCCATCAAGTCCTGAAGAAATTGTGTTGAGTAAATGGCCAATAAAGGGCCTCCAACTACTCTTAAATAGTACTGGTTGACTTTATTAGAATCACAGGGAGTGAAATCACACAATAAACCCCGTTTTCATGGGCAATAGTGGGCTAGGACATCTGTTGTTTTAATCTCCCTGTTCAAATCAAATCAATACTAGATCGAAACTTCTGCCAAGCTTAAGTAACTTAGTCAGTCAGGCTCCAGATCTCGGATGATAAACACCTACTGAGTGTCAAGTTAAGTGATCATCTTTCCCTGCCTTTTCCTCAAAGAATATTTTTAAAATTTTGTGCGCATTTCTGTTTAAGAGGTGTATGCTCGCATTTTATAAATGTAAACTTGCACAATCTGTTGTGCAGTTTTCATTTCTTCTGAACAACCAGCTACATAGCTCACTAAGGCATCAGCATCCATTGGTGTCACATCAAGAGGATAGCAAGTTGCATATCTAGGATTCTGTCTGCTTTTATAGTTTAGTTGTTCAATTAGTCTTGCTAGGATGTGTGCATTGTGTGTGCAGATGCTGGAGCAGCTGGACACAGTTCACGAACAGCTGAATGTGCTGTTGGCTACAGTCAGCTACCTCTAGAGCCACATCGGGGAGTAGCGGCAAAGGAGAATCTCACATATCACACAGGACATCTCAGGTGTCGTTTGTTTCACCCACAAGCTCTGCTACCTAGCATACCCGATGTGGTGGATGTATCCACACAGCAGAGTGAGTGGTGAGTAGTAATGTGTTCACATCGCTTGAGACAGAGGGCCAAGGTGGAGACTGGTCATCTGGCCTCACACATTCACCCTGTGAGTCGACAGGTGACCACTCCTTCAGCAGGGTCTGAGCAGGCACATGGAGGGAGGGAATTACTAGTTATCGGGAGCTCCAATGTTAGGCACATTGTGGAGCCCCTTAAGCAGATAGGGTGCAGGGCTGGAAAGACAGTCAATGTTCACTCAGTATGTCTGCCAGGGGTTCTCATCTGAGACGGGGAGGTGGCATCACCTGCAGCCATCAAGTGTGCAGGGTGCAGTCATCTGCAAGTAGTAGCTCATGTCAGCACCAACGACACCTGTGAATGGCTTCTGATACCATCCTCAACTCAAACAGGCGTCTGGCAGAAGAAGTGAAGGCTGCTGACCTCGTGCATGTGGTGCAAGCAGAGATTGCAATTTGCAGCATTGGTCCCAGAGTTGATCGGGGTTCTTTGGTTTGGGGCCAAGTGGAGGGTCTCAACCAAAGGATACATGAACTTTGTGACAGTCGTGGCTGCAGATTTCTAGACCTGCATTATTGGTTGGGGATTTGGAGGACTCCTCGTGATAGGTCAGGAGTGCACTAGATGAAGGAAGCAGCTACTCAGGTAGCAGAGTACTTGTGGAGTGCACGTGTAGGATTTTTAGGCTAGGTGGTAGATTGAGATACTCTGACGAACACTCGCCAGTCGATACACAGCAAGCAAAGTCAGACCATGTTCAGAGTAAAGATATTTCAACTGTCAAACTTTTATCAGTAAATTGTCAAAGTACTTGAAACAAGTTCCCAAATTTCCTGCTCTCCAGGAAAGTTCTCTCACTCAAATTATTCTCGGGACCGACAACTGGCTGAAACCTGAATTTCAAAGCTCCAAGATATTTAGCGACTCATGGATCATATAATGGAAAGACAGATTAGAGGCCATAGCAGGGAATGCGTTCATTGCAGCTGACAAAAATATTGTCCCTACTGAGATCAAAGTTGAGTGTGACATTGAAGTTATCTGGTCATGTATAACAAGTCTATGTGAAACCAAGTTAATTGTTGGATGTTTCTACCAACCACCTGATTCTGCTGTGACAGATGTGGAATCATTCAAAGAAATTCTACAGTCAGTAGCATGTAAATACCCAGATCATGCATTACTAGTTTGAAGTGGCTTTAACCAACCAATTATAGACTGGGGTGTCCACAGATTCATTGCAGGGGTATAGAAATATCTTAAACCCCACAGCTACAAACAGGCTGCACCTTATCAACAACATCAGTATAGAAAGGGGATTAGCAATCGTGATGTCATTATAGAAACTATGGTTACAAAAGTTAATAAATCAGTTAAGAAGGGTAGAAGAGTGTTTCTGCTGGAAGAAGCATATAAGTAGTTGTTAGCATCTCATTTAGATAGTGAACCGACATCAGTTAGTTCCAGTAAGGTGTTCGTAGTGCAATTATGGCCTAAGCTTATGCATATTGTAAATTGTATTCTGGAGAATTATGTGCCTAGAAAGTGGATTAAGGAGAAAGAAGACCCGTCATGATTCAATAATGACGTACAGAAAATGCTGAGGAAGTAGAGGCTGATGCACTCTCGGTTCACAAGAAAATGAGCAAATGATGACAAGCATATGTTAGCAGCAATTCATGCATCTGTGAAAAGAGCTACACACAAAGCATACAACAACTACCACCATCATACCTCAGCAAAAGACCTGGCAGAGAATCCGAGAAAATTCTGGTCCTATGTAAAATCACTAAGTGGGTCAAAGGCTTCCGTTCAGTCACTTGTTGGCCAGTCTGGAGTGGCAGTTGAAGACAGCAAAATTAAAGCCAAAGATTTGAATTTCATGTTCAAGAAATTATTCACACAGGAAACTCAAACAAACATATGGTTATTTGACCATCAAAGGACTCCTTTATGGACAACATAGTAATAAGCATCCCTGGTGCAGAGAAACAACTGAAGGCGTTGAAACAAATAAGTCATCAGGTCCAGATGCAATACAAATTTGGTTTTTCCAAGCATACTCTATGCCACTGGTCCCTTACTTAGTTAGCATTTATAGTGAATCTCTTGCCCTGCGCAAAGTCCCAAGTGATTGGAAAAAAGTGTAGGAGACTAAAGTGTATAAGAAAGGCAAAAGAATGGATCCGCAAAATTATTGACCAATATTCCTAACATCGGTTTGCTACAGAATCCTTGGACATATTCTCAGTTCAAATATAATAAATATTCTTGAGACCGAGAAGCTTATGTCCACTAAGCATCACTCATGGGAAACTCAGCTTGCCTTTTCCTCACATCATATACTGTGAACTATGGGTGATGGGCAACAGGCACATTCCATATTTCTAGAAATCATATGACACGGTGCCCCACTGGAGGCTGTTAATGAAGGTATGAGCATATGGAATAATTTCACAGATATGCGAGTGGCTGAAAGACATCTTAACTAATAGAACCCAGTATGTTGTCCTCAATGATGAGTGTTCATTACACGCAAGAGCACTCTCAGCAGTGCGTCAGGGAAGTGTGATAGGACCACTGTTGTTCCTTATACACAGAAATGATTTGGCAAACAGGCCGCCATGTCATCCTAGGCCCACAGGTGTCATGGGATGTGGATATGAAGGGGCATGTGATCAGCACATTGCAGTCCCAACCTTACGTCAGTTTATGAGACCGGAGCTGCTACTTCTAAATGAAGTAGCCCCTCAGTTTGCCTCACAAGTGCTGAGCGCACCCTGCTTGCCAACAATACTTGGCAGACCAGGTAGTCGCCCATCCAAGTGCTAGCCCAGCCCGACAGTGCTTAATTTCAGTGAGGAACCAGTGTTACCACTGCGGCAAGCCTTTGACCGTAATGTTGCATAGTGATATGAAATGTTGCAAAGCAATACGAAATGTTGCAAAGCGATATGAAATGTTGAAAAGTTATATGAAATGGAACAAGCATGTGAGAATTGTGGTAGAAAAGGTAAATGATCAACTTCAGTTTATTGGGAGAATTGTAGGAAAGTGTGGTTCATCTGTAAAGGAGACTGCATAGAGGATGCTAGTGCGACCTATTCTCGAGTACTGCTCGAGTGTTTGGGTTTCATACCAGCTCAGATTAAAGGAAGATGTGAAAGCAATTCAGAGACAGGCTGTAGACTTGTTACTAGTAAGTTTGAACAACATGCATGAGTTATGGAGATGTTTTGGGAACTGAAATGGGGACCCTTGGAAGGACTGAGAAAACTTACAGAAGTGGCATTTGAAACTGACTGCAGAACAACTCTGTTGCCTCCAACACACATTGCACACCAGGACCATGATGATAAGATATGAGAAATTAGGTCTGATATGGAAGCATATAGATAGCCATTTTTCCCTCATTCTATTTACGAGTGGAACAGGAAAGGAAATTACTAGTGGTGGTATGGGGTACCCTCTGCCATGCACTGTAAGGTGAATTGCGGAGTATCTATGTAGACATAGATGCAGATGTAGATGTAAGTTAAGGCAGAATATGTATGTTGTTGACCATTTATATAAAGAAACGAAACTACATGTATTTAAGGAAAAGTACAATCAAGCCAAATAAAAGAGACATTGTGGCAGACCTTTCACACTTAAGAAAAGAGATAAACAATGCTGCATGGAGCATTCAGCCAACATAGCAATGGCATCATGGATCTCAATCAATAAACAGAATAAAACCAGTCAGCATTAGACATGAAGGCCACCTACTGAAAGATCCAAATACACTATGCAACTTGTTCAATAAGCACTTTATCTCTCTTTTTGCCCAACCAGCCTCCCTTGTATATCTACAGGCTGACACACCAAAGAATATAAGACATGGCTTAGGGCTTGAATTTGTAGAGGTGAATCAATAGGAGATATGTAATGGAATCCAAGAGCTGAAGAACAAGCAATCATGGGATGGGATATCATCTCGAGTGTCCCTTACCTATCTTACAAATTATAGTATTAGTGAAAATATATATCCAAGTGCATTAAAAGTAAGTGTTACTCAGCCAGCCCATTAGAAGGGAAGTAAGGACAATGTTTCAAATTACAGACCAGTATCACTAATGCCAAACTCCAGTAAAATATGTGAACCAGTTATCCTATCCCAACTCATAGCCTTCTTATCAAGATATCAAATGCTTATTGAATCACAGAATGGATTTAGGAAAGACCTAAGCATGGACAGTGCTGTTCTCAGTTTCTTCCATTAAGTATACATTAATATAGAACAGGATATGCACACTGCTGGAATATTTCTCAGCCCAAGCAAAGCTTGTGACTCAGTAAACCATGGGCTTCTCTTTACATAAAAAAAAACAGTGTGGGCACACAATATTAACATTACCTCAAAGAAACTTCTAGCTATGTACCTCATGAATCACAAACAGTGTGTCAAACTGAAATACAAAATTTATAATAAGGTTTTAGCTTTCAAACAAACAGGGGAAACAGTGATACAGAAGACCCTCAATGTTCAATTCTTGGCCCTTTCCTTTTCTGGAACATATTACACTAATAACATTGTACATATGTACAACTCTCACACTGTAAATTATGTTGATGACACCTCAGTTTTATTCTATGGCAAACACTCCAAAGAAGTGGAATTTTTATGTAACTAATGGGGTATTAGAATTAAGTACATACTTCCATGCTCATGGACTCCATCTGAGTAAGTCCCAGGTATTAGTATTTGCAACTGGCAGCTTACAACACGCATATATAAATGACATAGGCAGGATAATGGTTGAGGAAGTAAACAACTGTAAATTCCTATGTGTCCATCAGGACCCAAACCTTAAGCAATTTAACCATATTAATGGTGACACTGTTTACACCACCAATAGATATACAGCCCCTTAGGAGATTACATTGCATAGATTACATTCCATTAGAACTACTGACAGCCTTGGTAGAGCCAGACCTAACAAAACTCTACCATATGGTGAGCAAGTTGTATGAGACAGGCGAAATACCCTCAGACTTCAAGAAGAATACAATAATTCCAATCCCAAAGAAAGCAGGTGTTGACAGATGTGAAAATTACCAAATTATCAGTTTAATAAGCCACTGATGCAAAATACTAACACAAATTCTTTACAGACGAATGGAGAAACTGGTAGAAGCCGACCTTGGGGAGGATCAGTTTGGATTCCGTAGAAATGTTGGAACACGTGAGGCAATACTGACCCTATGACTTATCTTAGAAAATAGATTAAGGATAGGCAAACCTACATTTCTAGCATTTGTAGACTTGGAGAAAGCTTTTGACAATGTTGACTGGAATACTCTCTTTCAAATTCTAAAGGTGGCAGGGGTAAAATACAGGGAGCGAAACGCTATTTACAATTTGTACAGACACCAGATGGCAGTTACAAGAGTCGAGGGGCATGAAAGGGAAGCAGTGGTCGGGAAGGGAGTGAGAAAGGGTTGTAGCCTCTCCCTGATGTTATTCAATCTGTATATTGAGCAAGCAGTAAAGGAAACAAAAGAAAAATTCGGAGTAGGAATTAAAATCCATGGAGAAGAAATAAAAACTTTGTGGTTTGCCAATAACATTGTAATTCTGTCGACAGAGCGAAGGACTTGCAAGAGCAGTTGAACGGAATGGACAGTGTCTTGAAAGGAGGATATAAGATGAACATCAACAAAAGCAAAACGAGGATAATGGAATGTATTTGAAGTAAATCGGGTGATGCTGTGGGAATTACATTAGGAAATGAGACACATAAAGCAGTAAATGAGTTTTGCTATTTGGGGAGCAAAATAACTGATGATGGTCGAAGTAGAGATGATATAAAATGTAGACTGGCAGTGGCAAGGAAAGCATTTCTGAAGATGAAAAATTTGTTAACATCGAGTATAGATTTAAGTGTTAGGAAGTCGTTTCTGAAAGTATTTGTATGGAGTGTAGCCATGTATGGAAATGAAACATGGACGATAAATAGTTTGGACAAGAAGAGAATAGAAGGCTTCGAAATGTGGTGCTACAGAAGAATGCTGAAGATTAGATGGGTAGATCACATAACTAATGAGGAGGTAATGAATAGAATTGGAGAGATTAGAAATTTGTGGCACAACTTGACTAGAAGAAGGGATCGGTTGGTAGGGCATATTCTGAGGCATCAAGGGATCACCAATTTAGTATTGGAGGGAAGTGTGGAGGGTAAAAATCGCAGAGGGAGACCAAGAGAAGAATACACTAAACAGATTCAGAAGGATGTAGGTTGCAGTAGGTACTGGGAAATGAAGAACGTTGCACAGGATAGAGTAGCATGGAGAGCTGCATCAAACCAGTCTCTGGACTGAAGACCACAACAACAACAAGGAGATTACAAAAATCATTATGCTGTTACAAACCTGATATTATTCTTGATATAAGAGTGTTTCAAATGAAATATTAAAACCTTTTGGCAACTTAAGTGAACCACTCTTCACCTACCTTTGTCATGGCCAAAGGCATTTTTTTACTAACAGAATAAAAGATGCAGAAGTGAGAATCATCAATAAAAACAGGGATAGCTATATTGCCTAATTACAGGCTCATTTCAGTTTTTTCAATCTTTCCTCAATGTTTTGAGAAAGTGGCCTACAAGAAAAAACTGTCATTTTTTAGAGCACAACTTGTTAACTGCCACATGCTTTAGCTTTCATAAAGCACTCGTCTCAGAAAAACCCATAAATGATCTCACAAAGGAAGTCCTGGCAGTGAAAAACCACAAAATTATCCTTCTGGTACATCCAGTCAATATATAAAGGCTTGCAATTGTATGGACCATTAAATTCTACTTTGGAAACTAAAATATTATGTCGCAAATGACCTCTTGCTTGGACGGAGTCTTATACTCATCATCATCATTTTAAATACAGGGCTTAGCCATCATCCAGTTCCCGGCTTCACGAAGTTTATGTCCACCATTACTGGGGTCAACCTATGCCTCTCATTCCTATCGAGATGTAGTTCAGAGGATTGCAATTTCTCTCTCATTTCAGTCCATGATGCTTCCACCTATCTCCATATATTCAGATATTGCCTCATTAACAGCACATGCATTCAATTCATTGCAAACATTGTGGTTATCTGACATTGTTAGGGGGAAAAAAAGGATAAGTGTTTCTTTTTTATTGTTTCGTGTGCTGCTTGATATTTGTGCTGCTTTTCATCTGTATCATTACCATAACTCGTGTCACAGTCAAGATATTTAAAATGTGCCACCTGCCAAATTATTTCTTGGTTAATTACTATCCTTGACCATACTGGGTATTTACCTTGAAAGACCATAACTTTCATCTTATGAAGTGAGATTTCAAAACTGTTATCTTTACATACTTGCTTTAGCTGATTTACTGCTATATGGAGATCATTTTCACTTTCTAGTGTTGTTACCTTATCATATGCAAATAGTAGTGCACTTTCACTTCTGAGCCAAAACAGTTTGACCATTGCCCATCATAAGATTGAATGCTGCCAGGTAGTATTGCAGGTACATGATGCAGAAAGGAAAGCATGTGAGCACATCAGAGATAAACAAGCAACTGTTCTAGTGATAAAACGTGCATCAGGTCATGAAAACTACTGACTTGAGTGACCTTGATGAAGTGCAGATTGTTATGGCCCAGCACCTGGAAATGAGCGTCTTGTCAGGTGGTCACATGCTGCTGTCATGAGCTCCTACTGAAAATTGTTGAGGACAACAAAGTACTGGATATTCACACCCCAAAAAAGAACTTGGAGGTCTGATGCTGCTGCCCCCCCCCCTCCCCCCAATAAAGCAATATATGTGGTGAGCTGGTGCTAGCACAAGTGTTTTGGAGCACACTGTTCAGTGCATATTGACAACCATGATGGTCCACAGAAGATAACTCCTACATGTTCCCATGTTGACCAAACATCATTATCAATTACAATTACAATGTGCACAGAATCATCAGACAATGGAAATCTGCCTCCAGGTCAGATGAATCACATTTCTTGTAACACCAGTTCAATGGCTGTGTCAAGATATGTTGCCATCAAGGTGAACAGCTGTTTGAAACATGCACCACATTGAGGATGTACGCTCGTGGGGGCAGTATTATGCTATGGGGGAATTCACCTGGCCTTACATGGGACCTCTGGTAGTAATCAAAGACAATATGACAGGTGTGGACAATGTAAACGTTATTCTGGATGACCTGCATTCTTTCATGCTCAACAGAGGAGGTCTATTATAGAAGGATAACTGTCCATGTTACAATGCTAGAATCATCAATGGTCTGTGGAGCATGATAGTGAAATGGCATTGATGATGTCTAGGCCATCAAATTTTCCCAATATGATCCCAATGAACACACCTGGGACACTATTGGGTACCAGCTCCATACACAAACCACACAGGAATTGCTGCTGCTTTCATCATCATCTTTGTTTTCCTTTCATCTACATCTACATCCATACTCTGCAAACTACCATGAAGTGCACGGCAGAGGGTACATCGCATTGTACCAGTTATTAGGGTTGCTTCCGATTCCATTCCAGTATTGAGTGCAGGAAGAATGACTGTCTGAATGCCTCTGTGCTCGTTCTCATGGTCCCTATATGAGCGATATGTAGGGGGTTGTAGTATATTTGTAGAATCATCATTTAAAACCAGTCCCTCAAACTCTGTTTTAGACTTTCTTGGGACAGTTCACATCCATCTTCAAGAGTCTGCCAGTTCTGTTTCTTCAACATCTCTGCACACTTTCCCATAGGTCAAATAAACCAATGACCTTTCATGCTGCCCTTCTTTGTCTATGTTCATTATCCCCTGTGAGTCCTATTTGGTACAGGTCCCACAAACCTGACCAATATTCTAGAATGGGTCACACAAGTGGTCTGTGAGCAACCTCCTTTGTAGACTGATTGCATTTCCCCAGTATTCTAGTTATAAACCAAAGTCTACCACTTGTGAACATTTAAAGCAAGCTGCCAATCTTTGCACCACTTTTACATATCATCAAGATCTTATTGAATATTTATGCAGCTTCTTTCAGACAGTAGTTCATTACAGAGACCCACAAGGTCATTAATATACAACGTGAACACTAAGGGTCCCCACACACTTCCATGGGGCCCACCCTAAGTTACTTTTGCATCTGATGATATCTCCCCATCCAAGGTAACATGCTGTGTCCTCTCTCCCAAAAAGTCCTTCATCCAGTCATAAATTTCACTTGATACACCATCTGACCAAACTTTTAACAATAAGTGTACATGTGGTACTGAGTAAAATGCTTTTCAGAAATCAAGAAATACTGCATCTACCCTACTGGCTTGGTATAAAGCTTTCAGTATGCCATGTGAGAAAAATACAAGTTGAGTTCCACATGATCGATGTTTTCGGAATCCATGCTGGTTGGCATGGAGGAGGTCATTCTGTTTGAGACACTTCATTATGTTACAGCTCAGAATATGTTCTAAGATCCTGCAACAAACTGATGTCAAGGATATTGGATGGTAGTTTTGTGAATCACTTCTACTATCCTTCTTGTAGAAGGGGCATGGTTTTTTTGTTTGAGGCATCTACGATAAATTATAGTAAGAAGAGGTGCTATTTCAGCTGCAAATTCAGTATAGAATCTGATAACAAAAATCAGAGGCTACATTTGCAAACTGAAGCACAAGAATAGAACTATACTTGTAATATAAAACATAAAATGTAATGTCCTATGTTGTTTGGTACTGGGTCCACTACTGTTTTTAACCATGATACATGACATTTTAATGACTCTCTAAATATGGATCAACAGCAAATATTTCATTCCTACACCTTAAACTAATCATATACTATTCCAAACATACAAAAAGACAACTAGCTATTACCAGAAATAGATATTAATGAGCATACACTGAATAAAGAACAACAAGCAAAATGCTAGCTATTCTGTTCTGTAACAAGCTAAACCACAGTCAATACACAAACTAATTGAGAAGCTCAATCCAATATGTTTAAAACAGAGAGCATATCTCACTTTGATGACTTGAAGGTACATTAACTTCTGAATCAGACTGATGAGGTCAAGGTGAAAAGATCCCCCAAGTGGAATGGAGATGAAGTTGACATCAATGAAAGAAAGAAGATTAAGCCTTAACATCCTATTGACAGTGAGAGTGTTGGAGAAGGAGCTCAAGCACACATTTAGGATGACTGGTGAAGGAAATTGGCTGTGTACGTTTTAAATGAGTCATCTTGATATTAGCTTCATAAATTTATAGATACCATGGAAAACCTAAATCTTTATGACTGGACAGAGATTTGAATCCTGGTCTTCCCAAATGCAAGTCCAGTGTTTTGCCTGTCAGTGATAACAAAGAAATCTTGTTTCAGTTACACTGGTATGTATTTCTTTAACGGATAAGCTGGAATTTCATGCCATTGTAAAATTCTCTGTTTTGGAAAAAATATTGTTGACAAAAATTCAAAGTTCTTGAAGGTTTACAACAATTAATACCTGGTTGACTGAAAATGTTACAGTTCTCTTTAAGACGATCCATGTAAAGAATGTCCCAAAACTGCAACCACAGATTAAAACATTATAAATTGCAAATTTTAGGTTTGGATGATCAGCAGCTACATGTGTATGAAGGAGTGATGCCACAGGCAAAACAGAAGAAAGAGTACGGTACCATGTGGTTATAATTAAACTGAAGATGTTCCGAGTGCTGCAGTGCGGATTGTATGCAGTACACAATGCTGAAACATCAAAGGTATGTTCATTAATTGGTACTCTTGGACAGTATGCTGGAAAAACATAATAGTTCCACTTTCCACCTCAAGTAGTCAGAATGTGGTATGGATGCAAGAAAAGGGGAGGAATGATCAAACACATGATAATGGTGGTTCTGGCACATTTATTAGGGTATAAAGTTATATAAAGGAAGTTACAACATGTGTCAGGATGGTTTTCAATCAGCAACTTGTGCATTCATAAGAGCATAGTTGACAGTTGCTAACAGCATATCCGGGGTGATCAAAGAGATACGTCATTGCATGCTATCGCTCAGATTAGGAAGAGCCCAGATGCATCCCTGACAGACACAATCTTTCAGATATTTCCACAACCAAAAGACACATGAATTTAGATCGGGTTATATGTAGAAGGCCACACATCTTGAAATTGCCTGGAGATGATGGGGTCATCACTGAAGATTTCTCAAAGCAGACCTATCACCTGGCAAGCAACATGTGGTTTCACCTCATCTTGCATGAAAATAATGGTACAGTTGCATTCTTGCAAAGCTGGAATCATCTGTTGCACAAGAAGGTCCTTATAATGTGCAGATATCACTGTACGAGGTGTGCTCAAAAAGAAACCAAACTTTTGAAACGGTGCGCCAACCAGCACTGAAAGAGCACTGCGGCTAGAGACCACACCTAACAGCAGCTTTAGGCAACATACTGCCACTTGCCTTGTGTCACTGGGACAATTAGTATGCGAACCACAGTGGCTGAAGTAAGCACGTGTACAGCCTGATCATCGGATTAAGTGCAATGAAGGAGCTTGAAGAAAAACATGGGTGTGTGAAATTCTGCTACAAACTTGTTTAAACTTTCACAGAGACATTTCAAATGCTTATCCAAGCATACAGGGAGGACTGTACGAGTTGCACACAGTGCTACAAGTGGTTTAAACATTTTCAATAGGGCAGAATGTCTGTCTGTGATGATTCCAAGTCTGGACATCCTTCCACATCAAAATATGATGGCCATGCAGATAGCGTTCATGCTGTGATTCACAGAAATCTTTGTTTAACTGTTTGGGAAGTTGTTGACAATGTGGGCATCAGTATAGCAACATGCCATCAAATTCTGAGTGAAAAACTTGAGATGCATCATATCAGCGCAAAATTCGTACTACGTTTGTTGACTGAAGATCAGAAACAGACCTGTGTGAAATGTGTGAAGAACTGCTTGCCACTGTTAATGACAATCAAAACTTTCTTATGAACATCATAACAGGTGAAGAGACGTGGGTATACAGCTATGATGCTGAAACGAAGATGGAGTTGTCACAGTGGGTCGGCAAAGGGCCACCTCATCCATGAAAAGCACACATGAGTCGATCAAAGATGAAGGTGATGGTTGTGTTTTTTGACTACAAAGGCATTATCCATCATGAATCTGTGCCACATGGTCAGATGGTAAACAAAGAAGTCTACCAGGAAATCCTAGTGCACATGAGGGATGCTGTGTGCAGGAAGAGGCCTGAATTGTGGGAAAATCAGAGTTGGATGTTGCATCACCATAGTGTACCAGCTCATGTGTCATTCATTGCCTGCAGCTATCTAGCACAACACCACATTCCCATTGTGTCCCATCCATTGTATTCTCTGGACCTAGCCCCTGCAGACTTTTTCCTGTTTCCTAAACTGAAAAACACGTTGAAAGCACATTGTTTCCAAACCATATAGAAGACACAGGACAATGCAATGAGAAACCTGTCCACCATTCCACAAAATGCGTTCCAGGAGGCATTCTGAAACTGGAAGAAACAATGGAAACGGTATTGCCAGTAGAGTAGACTATTTTGAAGGGGATAGGGCTTAAAATGTTGTACAATAAGCAATAAAGCTGATACAGGAAATGTTCGGTTCTTTTTGAACACACCTCATACACCTACCGGGCCTGTGAGGTATCATCTCCATGAAGAAAAATGGACTGAAAATGAAGGAGCTGGTGAAACAACATCACACAGTCTCATATGGTGAGTGAGGTGGATGTTCCTGTACAACATGTGGCAGAGTAGAACCACATGTGCAACAGTTCTGTGCATGCACAGCACTGTGCAGAATAAAATGAGATTCATCTGGCCAAAGACTATTCCCTGGCACAAGTCAGCGAAATTCTGGCAATGCAGCACTGCTATTGCTGCCATTCTAATAAAAAAAAACTTTACCAGCAGTGCAAAGTCTTTCTTCTAAATAGTCACTGTGCTTTGTATGGATAACTTCAACCTTCTTAATGCTTTACACCAACTGTCACTTCACAAACAGAATCAACATGTGTTGCCAAGCAACAAGCAGCATAAAGATGTCAAAACAGGAAACTTTTCCCATCCTGATAGCTTCCAGTGCCATATTTTCAACTGATCACTGAAAGTGGAACTTTCTTTCTCTCTCTCTCTCTCTCTCTCTCTCTCTCTCTCTCTCTCTCTCTCTTTTTAATGAACATACAGTGTTTCAGTGTCCTCTGATATATACAGCCTGCACTGCAGCACTCAAACATCATCAGTTTAGTTATAACCATCTGGTATATTCCACACTGAGTTAATTATGAAAAAATTATGTGTAAGACAAGCACGGCAATCTTTGAATTAGATGGTTCTGCAACAGCCGCAGAATATTTCAGGATGAATGAAAATTTGTGCTGGAAAAGGCTCGAACCCAGATTTACCGCCTGTGGTGAGCAGTTGCCTTAACCAGTTCGGCTCTCCAAGCATGCTTCCAGGAGTGACCCAAATCTCAATTTGTCCTGTGTCTACTCTTCATACCACTTCACACCCAAAAATAAAACAGCAGTCAATGAAATTTAGTGACCCTGAATGAAAAAATGTGCATTTGACTTCATCTATCAGAAAAGTTAATCACTAACATTTTCTTTAAAGTAAAAGGTGTTATTTTTATTGGCTTCCACGCAAATAATTCAATAAATCAGATGACTATTGCACACGACATCTCACCAACTTGAGGGAAAAAAATATGTGAGAAAAGACTTGGACTGAAAATAACAATAATAATAATAATAATAACAACAACGATCTTTCAAAAAGACGATGCATCTCTCCAACAGAAATGTTCACCCTATCCCTAAGATTCAGCACCCTCTGACTTCCACCTATGCCCACATTTTTATGAATTCGTGGCTGCAAACTGTTTTCAATCCTATTCAATAGCTGTGACAGCCACAGATGGGTATTTTGGAAAATTTTCATAATCACATTTCAGTCACTGAATCTGCTCACTGGAAAATGAAACAGAGTCTAAACAAAAAGTAAATGCATGTTTTACCTAAAAAACACCTTTCACTGTCTGTCCAATATCTTTTTAACATAAAACAGGTAATCCCTAAAAATTCACTAGACAACAAAGCATTTCTATTAGTCACTCCTCATACAAATATCAAATTCTCTTGCTTCAAGGATTTAAAAAATACTGCTAGCTGTATGAGAAGTACAAAGGTCTTTCATAAACAGGTCTCCACTGTTACACATGTAATTGGCTTGTTTATTTTTAGTAAATGCTTCTGTAGTGAAGTCAATATTAATCTAGCATCAGGGGGTGAACAGCAGTTTGTAACAGAGCAAGTTGGGACTATCCTGTATTTCCTTACACCACTCCTGACACAATTTTATTTTGTTTTGTTTCTGACATATTCTTATTAACAGTAAATATACAATACAGATACTTCAGGAGTAAAGGAGACCATTCACTGAAAAGCAGAAGCATTGAGCCATTGACAGGCATACACAAAAAAAGAAAGAAAACTTGCTAGCCCTCAGAGTAATCCTTTTCCAAGCTAGAGTACACACACACACACACACACACACACACACACACACACACACACACTGTCTCTTTACAGCACTGGCTGAAGCGTTGGGGTTGTATCAGATAGGATGGGTAGAGGGAGACAAAGGTAGGACGCAGGGAGATGGGATGGGGGTGGGTGGCTAGCAGATAAAAGGGAGGCAGCTAGCTTGTTGGTTAGGAATGCAGGAGGAAGTTGGGATTGGGCGAGGGGGCACGTGTTTACGGGCTAGGCTTGTGATGGATGGGTGTCAGTGCCAGTGGAGAGCTGTGCACACTGAATGTGATGCAGAGACATGAATTGGGAGGGTGTGGTACAACAGAGCAAGGGAAAACTGTGGGGTGGAGGGTGTGGGATACTAGAGATTGAGGCCAGGACAGTTACAGGAGTGAAGGACATGTTGTAAGGATAAACTCCTGTCCACTTAGTTTAGAGAAGCTGGTGGTGAGGGAAGGATCCAGATGGCCTGAGCTGTGGAGCAGTCATTGAAACTGAGCAAATTACACCTGCTTTCAGAGGTGACCTGGTCTCCGATGGGTGGCCACCACCAACAGTGGATGACACACTTGTACAGTGATGAGCACTCCCTTTCCCAGTATGCTGAAGATCTCACGAAGACTTTCACAGATAGGTGCTACACCCCCCCCCCCCCATATAAACAGGTTTCTCATGCCGTATTCTCACACACCCCCAATCCTCCCACCTACCACACCCAAGAAACAGCTACAAAGTAGTGTCCCTCCCCCCTCATCACCATTCAATATCACCCCGAACTAACAACTGAACCTTTTCCTTCACCAGCACTTTTTTTATTTATTATCATGCCCTGAAATGAGGGACGTCCTTCCCAGATCCCTTGCAGCCCTTCCAAAGTGGTGTTCTGCCAGCCACCGAACCTACACAACATCCTAGTCCAACCCTACGCCACTCCCACTCCCAACCCATTGCCACAGATATCATATCCCTGTGGAACACCCTGGTGCTAGACCTGTTGAAATGCACCCACCCAGCACTTCTTACTCCATTCTTGTCACAGGCTTATCCTACCCAACCAGAGGCAAGGGTAGCTGTAAAAGCAGCCATGTCATATACCAACTCCGCTGCAAACAATACACAGCTTTTTATGTCAGTACGCCTGCCAATGAGCTGTCCACCAGCATGAATGGCCACCGCCAAACTGTTGTCAATAACAAAGTTCACTTCCCAGTGGCACTAGATGTAGCTGAGCATAAAATGCTCAATTTCAATGGCTGCTTCACAACCCAGGCCGTCTGTATCCTTCCCTTCACCACCTGCTTCTCTAAACTACACAGGTGGGAGTTATCCTTGCAACACATCCTTTGCTCCTGTAACTGTCCTGGTCTCAAGCTCCAGTAACCCACTAGCCCCACACCCTCCACCTAGCAGTTTCCCATTCCTCTGTCCTATCACCCCCTCTCAATTCACATCTCCACCACGTCACCTTCATCGTGCGCCATTCTACTCTGGCTCAAACCACTATGCCCACATGCCTAACCTGTGCACCTGCAACCCATCCCTCCCACATTCCTGGTTAGTAAACTGGCTGCCTCCATCATCTGAGCCACTAGCCACCCATCTCCCCCCCCCCCCCCCCCTACCCACCTCACCCAAAACAGCCCCCATCCCCAACGTAGACCACTTACTGAAATGTAGCAGTGGCAGTGTGTGTCCAGCTGACACCATATAAGGGCATAGGTGTGTGTAAGGGGGGGGGGACATGCACGTGTTTGGGCATGTGCACATGCACCTGTGCACTCTACCTCATGAAAGGATTGCTCTGAAAACCAGCATTTTTTTTCCTGGTCTGCTTTACTCCTGAAGTATTTACATTCTACCAGATCTTTCCTGTAAATACATGATAGTTACACAAAACAGATAATTTCTTACCAATTCAGTATTTCATTAAAATTTATTATTTATGGAATAGTGTTCAGACTAGTGAAGATAACAGTATATTTGGTTTCTATGGAAACATTTTCTTTAAAGGAATATTCAAGATGTATGCTACAGGCAAACCAGGTGATGCTGAAGTCTTCTATGAGAAAATAAAAACCAAACTAAACTAAACTTCATTCCATCTGAACAGGCCTTGGAAGGCCCAACAGTACTGACCGACCACCACGTCATCCTCAGCCACAGGCATCACTGGATGCGGATACGGAGGGACATGTGGTCAGCACACTGCTCTCCCGGCTATATGTCAGTTTACAAGACCGGAGCCACAACTCCTCAACAAGTAGCTCCTCAGTTTGCCTCACAATGGCTGAGTGCATCCTGCTTGCCAACAGCGCTCAGCAGACTGGATGGTCACCCATCCAAGTGCTAGCCCAGCCTGACAGCGCCTAACTTCGGTGATCTGACGGGAACCAGTGTTACCACTATAGCAAGGCCATTGGCTCTATGAGAAAATTGCTGTTTCTAAATTAATAGTTCATATTTGAAAGTTCTAATTCTCCCCTTTTCAAGAAACATTTTACCTTTTCCAAAAACCTCGTATTTCAAAAGTTATTTATATTCAAAATTTTTGTGTTCTAGAAAGTTCCAATCTTAAACTGTTGTTATTTACACAATTCAGTACCATAGTTCTGCAGCCCTGATTTTTCTGGTTCCAAAAATGGCCACTTTCATTAAAATAACTTGTGATTTTGTTAATTATTCAAATTACAAAATTTCACTTTCTCGGAACTTACTACCTAACGTATAGTAAGACTGTATTTCAATAATAGCAGTTTCTGATATTACATGCATCTATAATATGCAAGCTTTGTACATGAAGCCTCAGTCCATTGGTACTCCCGGCTGTTCCAGTCTGTGACACACTATAGAACGTGCAGTTATTAAGTCATTGCCCAAGAGAGAAAATGTACACACCATGTAATATTCAGTATAGCCATATAAAGTAACATGTTAGCCTACCAGAAGTGAACTTGTTGCTATGGTTCTAACTGGTATAATTCACTAACCTGCTTCAAATATTAAAGCTCCTGTGTGTAAATAAATATGAAGAGATCAAAAATAAATTGCTGCAGTGTGGTGCACTTTATTCAACATAAAAATGTTATCGGATCTATTACTAGCAGAACAAAAGACCAACAGAAAGCCTAGCATTGTATGACAATACTACCAAGGCAGAACTTCACACTGATGCTAGCAGTTATGGTATAGATGCAGTTCTAGTGCAAATTCAGGAAGGTGTTTATGCTTCCAGAGTACTGCCCAAGAGCACTCTCCAAGATGAATTACTCTACAACTGAGAAAGAGAGCCTTGGAGCTGTTTGTGCCATCAATGAGTTCTGGCTGCATTTATTTGGTGAACCATTTATCAGTGTGACAGGCCACCATTCACTACACTGGCTGCTAGCCTGAAGGTGCCTTGAAAAGCAAGATGTGCACTGAGGCTTCACGAGTACAGTGTCACAGTGGTATACAAATGCACACTCAAGTACAAGGATGTCCACTGCCTTTCAAGGAATCCTTTGGCAGAACACAGCAGCTTTCATGAAATCTTAGTCATAGCTACACTAAATGACAATGCTGCTGAACAGAGGGTATATCCAGCACTTCTAAAAACCACAAAAGTCTTAAATGATGCGGAACTGACCAAATGACGATTCAAGTTAATTAATGGAGGGGAACTAAGATTGCGTGAAGCATAAATCTTGCTCGTCATCCCAGCTCAGCTATGGCCAGCTATCCCAAAGTATTGCCATGAAGCTCCAACAGCTGAACACATGGGATTTGTAGAGATTCTAGACAGAACTAGACACAGGTATCAATGGCCAGGTCTCTACCAACTCATTAGACAGTATGTGAATCAGTGTAAGGAGTGCCAGAAACAGAGGCACATGCCGCAGTTGCCTTCAGAGCATTTGGTACAAATTCCTTCTGCAGCTACGTCATGCCAATGAACTGGATTTAACTCTTTGGGAGGTTCCCAAAGTCAACAAATAGGAATCAGTGGATAATAGTCCTTTCTGGCTACCACATCTGTTATGCTGCCATCAAACCTGTGTCGACTCCTGAAGCTCTGGAAATTGGAAAGTTCCTTGCAGAAGAGGTTATTCTGAAACACTGAGTACCCTATGTGATGGTCTCTGATGATGGAAAAGTTTTCCAGTCAAGAGCAGTATTAGAAGTAATTTCACACTGCAACATCATAAACAAGATGACAACTGCCCGTCTCCCACACATGAATGGCCTCACAGAATGCTTTAGTATGATGTTGGTAGATATGCTTTCGATGTACTTTGATGCTGAACAGAGAGACTGGAATACAATACTGGCCATCGTGACATTCACATATAACAAAGTGAAGCACAATGCAACAGGCTTCACAGGCTCCATAGCCACAAGGTCAAAACGCTAACCTATACACTGATTCTGTTTCAGCTGGATGATACTCAGGATGACTAAGTGAAACACCCCATCACCAGGGCCAAAGAAGCTGGCTCACATACAGACCATGAATACCAGGAGAAAGACTGAGAACACTATTATGCCATGCACTGGTCAATACGATCCAGCCTGGGAGACTTGGTATGGATTTTTTCACCTGAACGGAAAGTAGGACTATTGGAAAAGTTATTATGTGCTACTTTAGGCTGTATCCTAACCTTTGCCACTTATACAATGTCACATACAAAGTCAGGGATTCTGGCCCTTCATCAAGAAAAAAAAGCATAGAGACATCGTCAATATCCTACATACCGAGCCTATCACAGTTTTGGGACACAAATCGAGATGGGGGTTCTCATTCAAGGAAACTGAAGATGCCCTCAAAGATCGCAAAGCTTTGATGGGAGGGGCTACCTCCAATTTCCATCATATGTAGTGAAGAGTATGTGGTAACACAACCAAAATGTGAGGATCTGCCAGTGCTACCATACAGAGGACCACTGACAACATCCATATCCATGGTGTTGTAGTTCACTTAAATGACAACTTCTGAAACAGCTGGTCACTACTGTTTCTCCAAGGGAGGGAGAAATGCCATAAGCTGTGCTGCACGCAGTGTGGGGTAGTGGTTAGTGTCACTGCAAGATGTGCTAAGGACAACACCATTATCAACTATTTGTTATTTAGTATTTATCATTTGTGGAACGATTTTGTAATTTCTCATGTTTGTCATGTTTGTACATTCTGGGATATTTGACGTTTGTATAAATACCAGCGTTCTGGGACATTTGATGTTAGTATAAATAGCTGCACTTCACATCTAAGCATTCAGTTCTGCTTTGTTCAGACGCTGGTGTTCATAATAAATATGTTTTCATTGCTAAGTGTTGTAGTTTCACTGACAACCCTCCTTTGGGATTGAACTTGAGTGTGGTTATGTCGTGACATTATGGATAAAGTAACTGCTCACGCAGACTTCATCATACAAGAACATTACTTCTGACTTCTGCAGCTGCAGTTCTTCACACACTTGTTTCAGGATAATCTTCTACCTATGTAAATGCAGATCGAGCATGCGAATTTTATAAGATGTATCATAATTTCTTGTTGTTGTAGTTAATAATATTGTGCCTATAAATTTCTGGAATCATTACCATGTCAATCATTTCCATGTCAAAAAAACAGGACTGAAATTTAATGTTAATGTTATTCATACTATATGGAATCACCGAGACTGCTCTGTGACCAGTATAACCTCAATATGTATATAACAAATGGATGACCTAAGACACATTTGTAACTACTGTGACAGACAGTAGTATCACAGCCAGTGCATAAAAGTACACAATCAATTAGAAATCAGCAACAACATCTAACACGACAATCTATGCCAGTGAGTATTAAATAATCTAACGTAAGTAAATTGGCCCATACTAAAAAGATATTTGTTAGCAGATATATGTTTATTAGCACTTTCTTGTAGTTTTGACCAATACTGTTTTTATTTTACTTGGTTCATTTATTTAATGAAAACTGTTAGATAGGCACAGTTTTGAGTATAGGGTTAATATTTTTCTTGTTTGTTCCTTTTATATTTGTATATTGTTCAACTTTTTACTTTTTATTTAAAATACAATACCACCACATTCTCAAAGATGAAATTTACTGTGAGTTCCCTGACACACTTCCATTTTCCTGAATTTATCCATTTCTGTTTATTTTATGGATATTGCTTAAGTTCCTCATATATTCTGTAGCTACAGTGATTATTCTATCTTTTAATTGTTTTGTGTATCATTCTTCATCTTTTACACCTACTGCATCACTCTCCATGTTTTATACTTCCTGAAGTAGCCTTATCAAGTACTAATTTTATTTTATTGGTATTTTTATTAATATAAACTGTTATTTAGGCTTGCTGTTCCAGTTTTGTGTTAAAGTTTTTTCCTGTTTACTCCCTTTATATTTATTTACCATTTACCTATTTACTTTTCACATTGCATTACCACACTCTGTCAAAGATACTATTCACTGTATGTTTCTCGCATGTAACTTCTTCTCCAATGTTGTTAACAAACATTGTAACTTCTTTGGTGACAATAGTCAGTAAATGTCTGAAGATGGCCTTGTAAGCCGAAAATTGGCTAACACAATAAAAGTAATACTGTAGAACCAAAGCAAACTAGTGCTTTCCATTTATTGTACTGTTGGCTACCAAGAACCAATGGAAGATTCAGTTAACTCAATACTATGATCTGTAAGAATAAGGGATTTTTATTAAAAGAACCATAAGGTATATTTTGTGTTTTCTGATTTATATATTTTCACATTCTACATCTGTATATTTTTCTATCAGCAAAACACAGACCTGTGATATTTTCTATATTAGTCATAAAGTTCGTTTTATTATGAATGCTCCGACTTAAGACTAAAAAAACCATCTCCACACTATCTACTTCTAGTTTTTTCCAGTTATTCCTCAAAAATGTTCATATTGTCAACCACGTCTCCATTTATATCAATGAAAATAGTCAAATTTCGAAAATATTATATAATTGGATAAGCAGAAAAATCTACTCACTAAGTGGCCTTCTGCCAGAAGAAGGAGCCACTGGCTCCAAAAGCTTGCTCATTTCTTTAACCTTTATGTGTGTGTTTTTCTGCCACCACTTGATGAGTAGATTTTTCATCTATACAATTATATTAAGTTTTTTGTTTAGGAAATTTATGTTTAATCCCTTGGCATCTTTAATCCTGGTTGTTGTGTGTGTGTGTGTGTGTGTGTGTGTGTGTGTTTTGTAATTAACCCAGTCATAAGAAGAACCCAATCTGTTATGAATAGCTAACCGTAGCAGATGTTTCTAAATGGTGCAAGACTGAAATAGGGAAGATATAAATTTAAATTTGACTGAATGGAGGAAATCACATAAAAGGACGGTGAGTCTGTGCTTTACCAGTAACACATTTTTTATGCAATTCAGTTGGTGAACATTTTATATTCAGTCAAAAAAAAAAAAACATTTTGGCCATTTCTGCTTACCTGTGGAAACTGTCCACCATCTTCAACTGTCCACGTAAGTCTTTTTTATTAAGATGATCGAGCATACGAGCATCCACTAGACATTCCATGAAGGTTGTGCGATATTGTGGCAGGCCCAGGGAAGGTAACCATGCATTCCCCACCCATTCATGATTCATATCTCCAAATGCTAATGTGGTACGTGATGTCTTTGGTGCTGATGGACTTGTCAGAGAAACCATCTCCTGAATGGCCAGTCGGAGTTTCAGCCTGTGAAGCGGGTTGCTGTAAAACAAATTCCACTTGTTACATGTATATCACAACTATGCATAGAAAGGAGTAACACAAAATAATGTATTTATATTTAACAAGAAAACAACAACAAAGCTCTAAGAAGACATGCAAAATAAAAAAATAAAAACAAACAGGGAAACAAAACTTATTGCAATTCAAATAAAGGATTAATACAAGTAAAATAAAAGGCAGGAGGGACATAAACTTCTTATTTCATATGAAATTTACAAATTTTGCATGAGAATTTACATAGTATTTCTTCTGTGCTGCTCAAAAAATGCAGACAATAACTATGGTAGTCTGTGTTCACAACTATACGTTCTTGTTTCAACCTTTGGATGACTATGGTGAACTCTTTTTATGATATGGCAAGGAAAGAATAATGTATACCTGGTATGATATCTGTCTGTAGTGTAAGTATTCTGAAGGGATAAAAATCCTGTCAGAATTTAGAGTGGAAAAGCAACTTTCAATACCAGCAGAAAATGTAGAGACTGTCAAATGTGTGCAACTTCAGTGAATGTAGTGTGGCTTCCATGTTCCTCTTTTCACACTTTAGTGAAGTGTTAATATGGTGGCTTTTGTTGGAAGAGAACTAGGAACTCATGATAATTTTCCTTTAGGAAACTTTCACAGTGTTTGGTAGGAGAGTAATGGTTTCTTTAACCATCTAGCCAGGCTGACACACATGTGCGTGCTCAGCACTTTCTGTATGATTCTGCAGGGCATGCTGCTATCATGCTGGGTATAACTCCTGGGCTATTTGTAAGCCGGAAATTACTATTCTCCTGTTGAATCTTTTTCTATTTCTCTGGAACATCAGGAGTCAGATTTTACACGTTCTCAAGTGTCACAGTCAACAGAAATGGACACGTTATGACATATCTGACAGCACCATAAGATACACCAGCTGTCATACACTTGTAAGCAACAAAATGTTGACCAACAAAATGTTGCTAACAATTTATGGTAATATTATGAAATTTATGTCTAAGCAGCACAAAAAATCCGTAAACATGATTTTCCACTAAACTACAATTTGCCCTCTTATTAGAAAAACATGTTTGCACTGCAAGTTGAATCAGATGTATTATATTACTTCATACTGTATAATGAAAGTTGTTATTTTCAACCACTGGATGTCACTTGAAAATCGATGTGATTGTCTGAAACCATTAGTGACAATACAATAATGCAGTTGTGTTGAAATTATTTCTTCAATTATCACTCAACAGCTGTGGAATCTCCTCAACTATGGGAGAGATTGTAACAATTTATATTTTGCTGTGCAGCAGCGACGTTGACAGTGAGACTATATTCTCACAATATGTCGAAACAAGCTGGATACTTTGGTGATGAGGGTGATTATACTGAATACAATGAATTCAGTGAAGACTCTACAAATTTGGGAAGTGCCAACAGCAGCTCTGAGGAAAACTTCAGTGACAGAAATGAACAATCAGAGAGAGATGTTGGAATTGCAAGTTTTCACACATGGAATGAAACTGACTTGAGTAATTTTCCTCAAACTCCTCCAGGTTGCCCTTTTATCTGAAGCCTGAAAGTAACAACAAATTTAGATACAAATACTGCACCACTTGAAAATAAATTTTTTGACAACATTTTGATTTGTATCCTGGCAAACGAAACCAGTAAGTATGCATACTAGGAAACCTCAAAGAAGGTGTGCTGTATGTTGTTGTCAAAGAAATGCTGATGGGACAAAAATACAGAAACAAGAACATGGAGCAAAGACTGCAATGTGGGCTTGTGTATGGAGCCTTGCTTCAGGATATACCTTACTCAGAAAAATTATAAAGAAGTTTCTCTAGGGTTTAAAATGAACACAACTGTCACATTTCCCACATTACAAATATTAAATGTCAATAAATAATTACTTCTAAATTCAGGCTTTGGTTTTCTTGTTACACTCCTTTGATATAATCCTTATAGCTATTCTAATTATCAAATAAAACCAGTGCACAATTTAATACAGGAAAACCAGAAAATTAGTGGCAGTTGGATGATTAATTGATTAGATTTAACAGGCTTAACACAAATGTTTCACTGTTTACCAATAACAAAAATAAATGTAATGTGTGGTGTTAGCAAATATAATTCAACTGACAGGTATATTTTCATTTTCAACATAAGACAAAAATAAAGAACATACTTGTAAAATAAGTTGACAGAAAATAACACCAAAATTAGCAAAAACTAACTCTTGAACTGGCCAAAAATAACTCTGGTATTGATCAAAAACAGCACAAAACTGGTAACAAGTAACATCAAAACTGGCAAACATCAAAAAATGCCCAAAAAGACTGAAATTAGCACTAAAACTCAATTATTTTTACCCACTTTTAACACCTGACAAGTAGTCAGTGAGATGTGGCATGATTTCTGACATCAGCATGTGCAGTAGTCATGAGCTGGTTTTATGTGGTGGGGGAAGCAGCTTACTCAGACCTGTGATGGATGTGTGTTTTGGGTATGTATTTGTACTCAAGTTCATCAAACAATTTATTCTGAAAGGTAACAAGATTTCTCTCTCTTTCATGTGTGCCTATCATCATCAGCTTAATGCCACTGCTATTAGGTGAGTGGTCTCCTTTACTCCTACATTATTTGCATTCTGCCAGAACTTTCTTACTATAAGCAGTTATTTTATCATTTCTATATGCAGCTCTACAAAGTAGTGATACTTTTCTTATGATGTTTTTGTATAAGCACTTGAATTCTGGTGATTATTAATGGAGATTAAATGTAGCCAATGCTTCTTTTTCCGCTCTCAGTGATTTTCTACCTATATTTTTAATTTTTTCTAGTGAATATAGAGTGTGAGGCAGTTGAGACAGGCCACTCTCATATATATCCAAAATGAATAAACATATCAAGCAGTTTTTGGCAAGTTACAGCAGACAACAGGGCAAATTTCCTGATGTTTGCAACAAATTTTTATTATTTATAGTCGCTGAATTACAACATCCACATTGATTTTTCAAATGAATCTATATACTTTTTTCTATGGAATTTGAAAGAAGCTTGTAAGAGAACTGCAATGACATAACACGTATGGGACTTGATCAAATAGTATCAAGATAACAGTGCTGCAAACCACTGTCCCGAGAACACGTAACTCAGGTATGGTTCTAGCATTTACATGTGTGCTTGAAGCCCAACAGTCTGTGTTCCATTATTGTACCAATCTGATAACTTGCCCATAAAGCTACTAATACATTCACAATGTATATGACAGTCTGAAAAATAAATATCATCTATGGTAAATGTCACCAAACTATTAGAACAGCAGTGTGATTGTATGCTGAAGACTATCAAGATCACACCAAGCACTCACGATCTGTCTTTGCAAACATTATAACAAAAGTTCTAGTAACTGGAAGTGCGGAGGATAAAATATGGCAATGAGAAGGAAGAGCAACTGATGAAAGTAATGTAACTAGCATTTTAGCAAGTCACACAAAAAGCAAATGATGCAACTTTTGGTGCATTTTTTCAAAGCATGCATTATCAGTCTCTGTTTTATTGACGGGAATCTAAATACACTCAAGTATTTTGGGTTCCTAAGACATGCTGCTGCCATAGTTATTGGAAGACAGCCCACTGGACATAGGGCAATCAGTGTGGCACCAACATGATGGATGTCCCTCCCATTCAGCACATGTCATAACAGACACCCTTATGAGAACCTTTGGAGAGAATTGGAATGATTATTCAAGGAATGCAAAACGATCTGCACACTCATCAAATGTAACATTTCTACTTTCATCTGAGATGAAAATTAAAACATGAGATCTATTAGGAAACACTGATGGCTCCCAAAAGCATGAACTGCCTTGTAACAAGGACCTGTGCTGCCATTAACTACACATGAAAGTCAACAAGCAGTATTGTTTCTCTGGAATGATTTTACAGTGTATAACAATGCTCAAAGTCAATATTTTCAGTGCTTGATGTGCCAGCTGTGTTGGTGAACACAGGAACCCTACCTGAGTTACGTGCTTGCTCACATTTTGTACAGTGGGGCAGACATCTGTAGAATATCACCTCCTGACGGCACGCGATTGGTTTGCAGCACTGTTCTCCTGATACTATTTGATCAATTCCAATACATGTTATTTCACTGAATTCTCTTAGGAGCTTTTTCAGTTGCCACAGAAAAAGTATACAGTCCCACCAGAAAAACACAAAGTTGGCGTCATAATTCAGAGACTGTAAACTATAAAAATTACTTGTGGAAGTCTGGAGATTTGCCATTTTTTCATTCTGGGCACACCTGGGGTGGCTTGTCTTAGATGCCTCACTTTGTATGCCTTTATTCTGTAACGTCACAACTATACAGATATTATTACAGAGTTGACGACAAATATATTTCATTCAGAAACAAACTATCATAAACACAGACTGAGTGTGCACTAAGCATTCATAAGAATACCCACATGGCAAAGAAAATAAGGGCCTTCTTTAAATATCGTCAAACCAAATTTGGTTTGTTGTGATGTCCTGAAGTTTGCGCCGAGCTATACTCCCTTCATCATAAGAATAAACCTGATGTAAACAAACACAAACGTGATGATTGGTCAGCAGATGTAGCTCTCGTACACTGATGTTCTTCCACTCTTGGAAGTAGATCCAACTTATGTATTACATATTTTATTAGTGAGTCACTGTAAATGAAACTTTAAGACATTCTGATATATTAACAGCCATCAACGTTTTCGTTAATCATACTTTAGCAATGTAATTTTTATTTCAAAAATTGTATACAGTCACAGTCTCTGTAAGTGCTGCTTGTGCTCTGATTGTCTCACTGTCCATATGCATCGCAAAAATAGAGGACACTGCTACCTGCTTCATAGTGAAATGCACGCCAAACACTGTTAATGGCTAGAAATAAGTTGTTCTTAATGTTTTTCACAACATTACAGAGAAAATCGAGGTTTAACGTTTGTTGAGAAACACGCTAGAATAAATATAAGAGACAAAATTTTAATTGTAATCTTGGTGTAATTGGTAGTGTAATCGTTCGATAACTGAGCGGGCTGCTGGATGGTGGTTCGAAACCTGTGGTGATCAACAATTTTTTCTGTTGCATTTGAATACCTAAATCATTTAAATATGAAATTAATCAGTATGTGGTAATTAACTCATACTTAACCATCATTTTTTCAAGGAAAATGCACATCTTCTGGTTTCTAATTACATCTCACATGCAGAATTCTGGTTTTCATTCCAAATACAGATTCTGAATTATCAATATATTATAAAAAATTGTTACAGATTTTGAAGTTAACAAAACATTACACAATGACACTTTTTGGAGAAAAATGAAAAATCAAATACTCATTGCTTGAACATGCCCACTGTTTTATAGGACAGATATGGTCTCACACGAGCCAAAGTGATAAGCATCATAGAAACACAGAAAACAATTTTCATGGTGTCGAGCACACTGTACAAATGCTACATTTTTACAGTTGTAACCATACCACCACTATCTGAACCCAATAGATTTGATCTAGAGCCAAGTTAATGGACCTGTCAAGAGAAATAACAAGACATTTAACCAGCCAAACTTACTGGAACTAATGAATAAAGCTTTGTGACATGTCACTGCCGAACGATAGCGAAATGCACAAGAGCATGTCATAAAAGAAAAGGAGGAGGAAATGTGGACATTTTGGTGGCTTGGGATTCTGTTGTTGATTGTCTCATTACCAGCATAGCAGTACTGAAATGTACCACTTTCCTTGGAGACCGATATGAAAGTAGTTCAGAGATTACCAGACGACTGACTGTAATACCTTCAGTGGCTTCAATATTTAACTAAATGGTGAAATTCCAGCTGTTTGCTTTTACGCTGCACATAGCTCATGTAGAAAAATTATCCTTGTTGAAGTCTGGAATTTTCATTAATCTCATTTTTAATTACAGTACTACGTTACTTAAGATCATCAGCATGTTTTCCTTCAGGTCACCTAAGATGCGTATCGCCTGAGTTCTACCATTATTTCTTCCTGTTAAAACTAAATGACAGTCAAGGCTATAGTGTTCTCTACTCATCTCTCTTTACATATTTACTGCAACTGTTCACACCACCGCAGATTAGTTGGACTAGGTGGGTGGCCAGTGCTTCCCAAGTTAAATTCGCTGATGAAGCTGTTGTCCTGTATTAGTTCCAGAAAACACAGAAGAATACAGAGTGTAATGTTTACATAAGGTTTATTCTTATGATGAACAGAATATAGCAAATAACATGTAGCCCTGTAGGGTCTGCTTGACAGCCCCAGTACATAATATGGACTGCTACACATGGAAAGAACCGTGGGACATGCACTTTGTTTATAGTGTAGCTGAAAGCACTAGTCTAAGAGCCTCATCCAGTGTACTGCAAACATTTCCCTGCATGAAGATGTCCACAATACTGCAATCCACTGTCGGAATATCGAGACATTGATAGTACACAGAGACAATGCAAGCAAACAACGAATGGTGCCTACACATACCTCTGAGGAACATGGTCTGTTATGCTTTGAGAATAGGTCCAAGGAAAGCACATGAGCAATTGCCATTGAGTTTGGTGTTCATCGTAGTTTACTGTGAAATGTGTTGTGGAGTAATGGCTTCATCCTTTCAGTCCTGTCAGAGTACTGACCTTGGAACCATTACCCATCTCAGCTAGAGTTTGCACAGTCATTTCTTTAACAGCCTAACTACGATTCTCTGTCCTACATCCACATCTACATCTACATACACTCCACAAGCCACCATAAGGTACATGGCAGAGGGTACCCTGTACCACTACTATTCATTTCCGCTACTGTTCTACTCGCAAACAGAGCAAGGGAATAATGACTGACTGTACATCCTAATTTCTCATATCTTATCTTTGTGGTCCTTATGCATGATGTATGTTGGTGATAGCAGAATTGGTCAGCAGTTGGCTTCGAATGCCAGTTTTTCTTAATAGTGTTTCCCAAAAAGAATGCTGCCTTTCCTCCAGGGATTCCCATTCAAGTTTGCGAAGCATATCCATAACACTTAAATTTTGTTCAAACCTACCATTAAAAAATTTAGCTGCCATCCTCTGAACTGCTTCAGTGTCTTCCCTCAATCCAACTTGGCACAGATCCCAAACACTCGAGCAGCACCCAAGAACAGGTCGCACCAGCATCCTACATTCAGTCTCCTTTACAGATGAACCACTCTTTCCTAAAATTCTCTCATTGACCATTAGCCTTCTCCACAATAATTTTCACATGCTTGTTCCAGCTCATATCGCTTTGCACTGTTAAGCCCAGATATTTAACGACTTGACTGTGTCAAGCTGGACACTAGTAATACTGTATCCAAACAATACACGTTTGTTCTTCCTACTCATCTGCATTAACTTACATTTTTCCACATTTACAGTTAGCTGCCATTCATCCCACTAACTAGAAATTTTGTGTAATTCGTCTTGTATCTTCCTACAGTCACTGAACTTTGACACATTACTGTACACCACAGTGTCATCAGCAAACAACCACCTAGTTAGCAGCCTTCAGTGGGGCACAGTGTCAAATGCTTTCCAGAAATCTAGAAATATGGGGTTTGCCTGTTGCCCTTGATTCATAGTTCTCAGTATATCATGTGAGAAAAGGGCAAGCTGAGTCTTGCATGAGTGCTGGTTTCTAAAACCATTCGTGGACATCAGCTGCTTAGCCTCAAGATAGTTTATTATATTCAAACTGAGAATGTGTTCAAGGATTTTGCATCAAACGGAAGTTAAGGATATTGGTCCATAATTTTGCAGGTCCATTCTCCCTTTCTTATATACTGGAATCACCTGCACTTTTTCCAGTCACCTGGGACTTTGTGCTGCGCAAGAGATTCATGATAAATGCAAGCTAGGTAATGGGCCAATGCCATACAGTACTCTTTGTAAAGTCGAACTGGGATTCTATCCAGACCTGGTGATTTAATTGTTTTCAACTCTTTAGGTTGCTTCCCTATGCCAAGTAAGCTTATTTCAATGCCATCCATTCCATACAGGGGTCTGTTCGATTGTCAAATGACAGTATGTTTGAACAGTTCTCCTGCATGAACAATTTCTTGAACGTGAAATTTAAAACCTTGGCTTTTTTTTTTGCTGTCTTCAACTGCTACACCAAACTGGTCAATGAGGGACTGAATGGAAGCCTTAGACCTGCTTAGGGAATTTATGTACAACCAGAATTTTCTTGGGTTGTCCGACAAATCTTTTGCTAACATGTGACGTTGGTAGTCGTATGCTTTGTGCATATATCTTTTCACAGACACACGAATCTCTACCAACCTTCGCTTGTCATCACTTGTATGTCCCCTAGAGTGCAACAGCCTGTTTCCCTCAGCATCTTATGAATTTCGTTATTAAACCATGGTGTATCTTTTCCATCCTTTATCCACTTACTAGGCACACAGCTCTCCAGACCATGATTTACAATCTGCTTGAACTTCGCTCATAATGCCTCTACATCCATCTTACTGGTACTAAATGATGCCAGTTCACTGTCTAAGTAAGATGTTAATAACTGTTTACCTGCTCTATCTAGCAGAAACACTCTCCTAACCTTCTTGACTGATTTATTAACGTTCGTAAATAATAGCTGCAATAATGACATAATCGCTAATCCCTGTTTCTATACTGACATTGTCAATAAGGTCTGGCCTATTTGTAGTTCCAAGGTCTAAGATATTTCCACTGCATGTGGACTGACAAGCTAGCAATTTTCTATACGCAGCAGGTTAAAGTCATCTCCAATTAGTATTGCATAATCTGGGTATTTACACACTATTGACCATAGACTTTCTTTGAATGACTCTAGAACTATCACAGCGGAATTGGGTGGCTGGTAAAAAATCCAACAATTAACTTAGTTTCACCTACACCTGTTATACACAACCCGATAACCTCACTGTCACATTCAGCTTCAACCTTAATACTGGAAGAGACAATATTTTTGTATACCGTAATGAAAACTTCCCTTCTATGGCCCCTAATCTGTCTTTCTGATATATGTTCCACAAGGAAAATTACCAAACAGTGTACATTTTGAGAAGTTATTTTCTTTTCTTTAGATAACCATTTCAGCATCTCAATAATGCCATCTTCAGGCTCAATACGCAGTTCACATATAGACAGTCAGATACATTGATATACGCATACTGGAGCCATCAGTATCTGGATACTGTGAATTCGTTATTCGAGTGTTTCCTCTAAACACTTGGCAACAAGACTTGACATACTACAGTCTGCTAGTATTGATATATCTGATTGTCCATAAATGAGGTGCATATTGTGTCTGAAGATGGCATTACCAAGATGCCGCAACTGGTTGTCTAAATAAAATAAAATAACTTCTCAAAATACATGGTCATTTAGCAATTTTCCATGGTATGTATTTGACTAGCCACTGTCTTGTATTCACAATGGATCAACAGGGAAGACTCTGTTTCCAGAATTTTTCTGTTTATGGATGAAGCTAAATTTACTCAGGAAAACATATGAAGTTGTCACTACTCTAATGTGTGGATGGATGAATATCCATGTACAACAGTTATGGAAAGTGTTTGAATGATATTTCTGCCCTTTGACTGTACAAATTTCTGTATTTTATATTACTCTCATGATTTTGGCCTTAAGCCATTATCAAGTACAACAACAAGAAGAAAGTTTTTGTACAAATGTATAGAAAGGGAAAGGACTAAAATTTTGCATCAGCATTCCACTCCAATGCCAGATTAAAATTATCAAACCAATACTCCTAACATGTTGGCTATAATTAGATTTTGTGAAGTGAAGGCGATCGGCCACTATGTTGTCTGTGGTGACAGGTAATACCTGAAATTTGGTTTTCTTGTCCACATTCTTGATGCTGTGGATCTCTGAATATCCAATTCCCCATCAATTTCTGAAACTGAATGTCCCATGCATCTAGCTCCAACATCATTCCCTGTTAGTTCTTGTTGTGCGCCTATAATCATGCCAGAAATTTTTTCACATGAATCACCTACGCACAAATGACAGCTCCGCCAATGCTCTGCCTTTTCATACCTCACATATGCTGTACTACCACCTTCTGTATATGTACATATCATTATCCCACGACTTTTGTCACCTCTGCATTTACTACTATTTTTGGTTCCTAATAAAATGCATAGACATAATTTTGGGATCCACATGAAAATACTGGCCATTAATGTACCATCTAATGGTAGATTTAGTTTGTATTAATATCCAATTATGTCACAAATAACTTTAATAGTGACACCCATCTTCAACATGCTCCCCAAAATCCACAAACCTAACAATCCTTGGTGCCCCATTGTGGCTGGTTACAGTGCCCCCACTGTAAGAGACTGAGCCCTTGTTGACCATCATTTGCAACCAATTGTCTAAAACCTAGCCTCCCACATTAAAGATACCAATCACTTCTTGCACCAGCTCTCCACCATCCCCACACCATTACCCGAGCGGTCGACACTTGTCATTCTTGATGCAACCTTCCTATACACCAACATCCCTCATGCCCATGGCCTGCTATGATTGAACACGACCTCTCCCAATGCCCTGAAGATCCAAAAGCTATCACTTCATTCCTCATACACCTAACCAACTACATGCTAACCCATAACTGCTTCAACTTTGAAGAAGGTATACAAACAAATTTGTGGCACAGCCATGGGTACCCGCATAGCACCCTCCTGTGCCAACCTCTTCATGGGCCACCTAGAGGAAACATTTCTAGCTTCCCAAAACCCTGGTCTTGTTCAGGTTTATTGATGACATCTTTATAATCTGGACCAAAAGCTAGGACATCTTATCCTCATTCCTTCACAATCTCAACACTTTCTCTTCCATCCACTTCCCCTGGTCCTCCTCCACCCATCGGGCCAACTTCCTAGATGTCGATCTCCTCCTCTCAGATAGCTCCATCCACATCTCGGTCCACATCAAAACCATCAATTATCAACAGTACCTCCACTTCTACACCAAAACATCCCTCCCGTACTGCCCGGCCACCCATGGCAGGCACATCTGCAGTAATGAGAACTCCCTCGCCTAGTATGCTGAAAGCCTCACAAAGGCCTTCGCAGACAGGCAATGCACTTCGGACCTAATGCACAGACAGATCTCCCATGCCATATCCCCCCCACACCCCTGATCCTCGCATCCATCCCAAGAACCAACCATAAAGAAGCGTCTCCCGTGTCACTCAGTACCTCCCAGGTCTGGAATGACTGAACCGTGTCCTGTGTCAGGACTTTGATTATCTATCATCATGCCCTGAAATGAGGGACATCCTACCAAAGATACTTCCATCCCCTCCCAAAGTGGTGTTCTGCTACCCACCAAACCTTCACAAGATCCTACTCCATGCCTATGCCACTCCCACCCACAATCCTCTGACACAATGGTCATACCCTTGTGGAAGACCCAGAAGCAAGACCTGTCCAAGCCACCCACCCGGCACCACCTATCCAGTCCTGTCACAGGCTTATCCTACCCAATCAGAGGCCGGACCACCTGTGAAAGCAGCCATGTTATACACCAGCTCTGCTGTAACCACTGTACAGCATTTTACATTGGTATGATAACCAACCAGCTGTCAACTATAATGAATGGTCATTGCCAAACTGTTGCCAAAAACAAGGCGGACCACCCAACGGCACAACATGCAGCAGAGCAAAACATGCAGGATTTCAATGGCTGCTTCACAACCAGTGCCATCTGGATCCTCACCCCCACCATCAGCTTTTCTGAGTTGTGCAGATGGGAGCTATCCTTATAGAACATCCTTTCATCCTTTGCTCCCGTAATCACCTTGTTCTAAACCTAAGGTAGCTCGCTGTTCCCCCCACCCCCACCCAATAGTTTGTGTGTGTGTGTGTGTGTGTGTGTACACCATCCCCTGTCCCAGTATCCCTGCCCAATTCATGTCAGCTAGTTGTGTGCTGCTATCTCATGTTCCAGTCTGTAAAATCGTGTGCCCAGCCATCTGCCACCCCCCCTCTCTACCTGCACCCCTAACGAGCCCACAGACTGCTCCCCAATCCCCTCCGTGCCTCAGCCCACCCCATCCTGCAGCCCCACCTCACCCCAGTACACTCACCTTGAGCCAGGAAAGAGCTGCTAGTTGAACTGAGCACAATCTAGGGAGACAGGGGTGTGTGTGTGTGTGTGTGTGTGTGTGTGTGTGTGTGTGTGTGTGTGTGTGTGTTTTTCCTACAAGCTTGGAAAAGGGAGTTCATTCTGAAAGCTAGCAAAGCTCTGTACCTTTTGTTTGTCTACATATCGACGACACAGTACTTCTGCCTTTTGGTGAGCTGTCTCCTTTATTCCTAAATAATGAGGTTCATAACTGGGCACTTCAGCCACCCTCACTTTCAGCACTTGAGACCCAACCGTTCTGACTGAGTATTTTCCAGATATTGACATACTGTACATTACTTGCAAATATATCAAGGGCAGACACCACCTAATCAAATGCCACTGATTCCAACTGTGATTAAGCAGAATAGTTAGTATCACCAAACAATATCACAAACCTTCCAGTGCAGGTGTTGCCTTGAGATTTCACAGTGGACCCATCGGATGGGACATAGGCTCCCTTTGACTGCCTCAGTTTGGACGAGGTAAAAACTGTGTAACTTCTGCCCTATATGCCTATTTCATGCACAAGGGGTGTGATAGTTGAGGATACTGATCTTAATGATACTCTAGAGCTGATGAAACAATACAATTACTTCATCAAAAGTGCTACAGCTGTCAGTCTCCCAGTTTACGGCAATTCACATGCAATAAAGGCAACTCCTCCTCTATTTAACTTCACTGTGTTTATGATACAGATCTACATTATTATCAATGAACTACAGTTTGATCCTATAATCTAAACCGTACTTAGACAATGGCTATGGACTCTAATTGATGTGATTTTTTTATGCAGTGGTGTATCTTTTGCTGTGTCCCTTGTATTCTTCTGGTCATGTATCTGGCGGTGTTTGTACCATGCTGTATTATTCTCAATGCTTTAGCTCTGCTTATGTGTGTTCTAATTATGTACTACAGAATTCTACCTACTCCAGACAGGACAAAAACAATGGATGTTGAAAGAAACTGTGTGCATCAGAACTTGGAAGCCTGCACTAAAGAAAATATGTGAGCTTGTGGTACTCTTAATACTGATGAAAGAGAGACCCACTGTGAGAAAATGGATCAATAATATCAGAAAATAATGAACAGAATACATCTATGTAAACTAGAAAACTTATAGGAACACAATGCAAAGTTCAATAAAAAACATAATATTTAGTTACGATCAAACATTAACAATTTATTCTTTCATAACTAAACATGTAATGTAATATACAGGGTGAGGGGCAGCTAAGCCATAACACCCCTTGTATCTCCCCAACCATAATAGATACAAAGATGCTGTTTGGACAGTGAATTGCAGGGGCAGGGGCTACTTGAATACATCACATTTCATGTTTGTGCTATTTTTTATTACAGAGATATGAGGCCACATTTGGCTTCTTTAAATGGAACCCTATGTTAAACTTTAGCGTAACATGATGGGCTTAAAAGACGAAGACGGTTTCAAATATGTGTATATCATAATATTGAGGCGAACAGTTTTTGAGACACAGATATGTTCTCGTATCGTGTTCGTCCTTCGAAGTGGCATCATCCAATGCAACCTTTCCTGTTGTGTAGAGTACATGGTAAACGAGGAGAGTCCATTTCTTACACAAACACGGCCATTTACCTGACAATAGTAATACATACTGCTATATTTTGCGCAAAAGTTAACTGATGATGTCGTGCAAACATTATTCAGTTATTTGACAACTGTGATACCAAAATAGTAGACAACATACAGTATTAAAATACTGCAAGATGTTAATACATTTTAAGTAGCAGAAATACTAATGTAAATGAGGAGGCCCTTATTGGTCACAATTATTTCATATGTATTTGTTTTTTTATTTGAAAATATTTACTATTGATCACAATACGAAGCAAATACACACAAAGATGCAAAATACATACTGTAAATGGTACAAAACTTTACTGAAGCATGTGCTCAAAATGCTTAATCTCTGCTGCAATGCACATCTGTAGTCGCCATTCGAATGATTTGTGAACACCCGCGAGGGTGTCACGTGAGATATCAGCGCACGCTTTGATGATACGTTGCTTCATATTGTCTAGCATAGTTGGTATTTGAGCATACATTTTACATTTGATTGTTCCCCACAGAAAAAAAAAATCAAGAAAGGTCAAATGAGGAGACTGAGCTGGCCACTTCACTTCAGCATGTCGTCCTATCCAACAATCCAGGAACTTTTCATTTAACAGCTCTGTAGCCACACAGGAAGAGTGAGCAGGACAGCTGTCATGTTGGAACCACATGCACTGATGCGTAATTAGTGGTACCTCTTCCGGTAAAATGGGCAGAACGTTTCACAGGAACTGTGCACAGTTATTGCCATTTAGTATACCCGGAATGACATACGGCCCCACAATGACATTTCTGACAATGCCGCACTACACGTTAACACTCCACAGTTACTAATGCTGTACCTGTCGAAGCCAATGAGGGTTCTTTATTGACCAGCAATGCATATTATGCAAATCCACATTGCCATGGTTGGTGGAAGTCACTTCATCAGTAAAAAGCACCCATTGAAAAAACATTGGATCATCTTGTAGGTGCTGCAGAGCAAACCGGCAAAATTCCTGGCGCTGGTCGAAATCCACATGGGAGAGTGCTTGATGTAATGAAAGGTGAAACGGGTGAAATCTATGCTGGTGCAATATGCATAGAACACTTCTCTGACTTATACCACATTCTGAGATGATACGTTGCGATGAAACAGTACGGTGGTTATGCACCAACGCTAGAATGCCCTCTTCATGTACCTCTCCAGTTGCAGTTTTCTGCCTTGTCCTCTGTATGGCATTCCATGATCCTGATTCAAGTAGTTTCTTGCAAATACATGCAAGAAATGGTGACGATCAGTATACAGCTCTCCGTATTGCTTTATTGCTCTAACAGCATTTCTTCTGCTTTCACCATACACTAGAAGCGTATCTAACTTTCCTTCATTGGTGTACATGTCTGCTCCAAGAAACTGTGATGGAAATGCGATGTCTCATTAACCCAGCAGCACATTTATACCCTTCTCTCCAGCTACCTCGTGCGTCAACTTACGGCGTTATTGAGAAGCAGGAAAACAAAACCTTCCCTGTTAAGCTCCTCAGTAGTCAACAGGAAAGGTCACATTGGAAACGCCACTTTGAAGGATGGACATGATACGGGAACATATCTATGTCTCAAAAACTATTTGCCTAAATATTACGATATACACATATTGGAAACCATCTTTTTAAGCCCATCATGTTACGCTAAAAATTAACATAGGGTTCCATTAAAAAAAATGGCCTCATATCTCTGTAATAAAAAATAGCACAAACATGAAATGTGATGTATTTAAGTAGCCCCTGTCCCTGCAATTCACTGTCCAAACAGCATCTTTGTATCTATTATGGTTGGGGAGATACATGGGGTGTTATGAATTAGCTGCCTCACTCTGTATATAACACACAATGTTTTTTTAGTTATTGTTTGTTTGTAGGTAACAGACACAGCAACAATCAAACCTTCAATAACAGGTCTGAATATTTAACAAGTAATTGTATAGTCTTCCATAAGTTGAATGTGAGAAAAATGGATTTTTCTTGCAGTAAATCAACATTTTGTAGTCATATAGCTGACTGCAAGGTGCCACAGAATGACTCTGTATCATGGGTAGCTGAACCCTAAAAGGGCATAGTGAGAATCAATTAAACTGATTAAAAGGTTTTCACTGGTGGGACTGTGGATGATGACATTAACAAAGTCAAAAAATATCATTCAAACTGGCCTAGAATTACTGTAATCTGCAATCATTATATTGGTTATAAAATGACATGAAATTTTCCCATCCATACATTTAGTCTCTCTCTCTCTCTCTCTCTCTCTCTCTCTCTCTGTGTGTGTGTGTGTGTGTGTGTGTGTGTGTGTGTGTGTGTGTGTGTGTGTACACACACCCTAACAACAAATTTATGCAGGTACAGTTCTAATGATTAATTAATATCAATCAAATACTACAGCTTTTTTATGTGTAATCGGTAATTAGTTGTGTGATGACAGTAATGAAAAAAATTAAATCATATTTGCAGGATTTATTTCTTTCAGATGGACATGACAGACTCCAATTCTCAATTACTCTTACCTTATTCCAATCTCCCTTTGGATTTCAGTATCACTGAGTGCACTCATTATAGCTCCTGACTTTACATTGGCACGGCATGCAGCAACGTACCACGCAGGCATTCCCACCCATAGCTCCAACCATGCAACAATTGTCGGACCATTCCACAATGCAAATGGAGTTCCTGCCTTCATCGCTTCAGCCAGGAGCTCATGCCTAAAACAAGAAATCACTTAAGCTGTGGATTTTTATAGCCTAGAATTCTGTAGCACGACAGTCTCAGTTACTGTTTCATATCACATGGACACAGGTTTCATTATTGTCAACAATATCAAACTACTACAGTCTCCAAAGACTTTTTATTATTTCCTTACACAACTGGACACAGAAAATCCATCATTGTCTTTGTGGCGAATTATGAAACAAAGTGAATAATTGTAAAGATTTGGGATCCGCCAATTCTCCTTCTCATATGCTATGAAAGAAGCAGTCGTATTAGTTTGTCTATGACGTGACCAACAATGTGGATACAGCATTATGAATTCATGCATATGATATGATAAAGTCCACATGAAATGGCAAATTCAAACCTCAACATTTTTCATCAAAAATGTGTATTTTTTCATGCTGATGTGTTCTCCTTTTTATACTATACAGACAAATGATATGCATCTCATCTATTTTCAGAGAACACACATACAAAAGTGTTTAAAGGACAGTGTCCCCCATATACGTACAGAAGATAGTATTGGTCAAAAGTAACTGTTTTAATTTTATGTGTGGAAACAAAGCTCGTTAGGCACCCATCTGTTGAAACTACAAGAAGTTTCCCATGTTGTTATAACCCACTTTTTAACATCCTTTAGCCATAATACCAAAAGAAACAGGAAAGTGTTTAAAGACACATCATTAGCTTTGAATTTGGTGAAATAAATGTGTGTTATCAATAATGCATCATATACCGCCACCTTTAAATGTCACCATAGCCAGAAATCCAAAGGGCTAACGTCAATTGAATATGGAGGACACACTGCTGATCATCCTTACACAACCCAACACTAATTAAATACACTATCTTTGGCACAGATAGCAGCTGTGACAGGGCATGGCATGGAAGCAATGGGGCTTTGGTAGGTCACTGGAGGGAGCTGGCACCCCATCTGCACACACAAACAACATAATTCATATAAATTCCAGGGACGGGGCCAATGAGCTCTGCTGCCATGTTCAATCACATCCCAGTTGTGTTCGATGGGGTTCAGATCTGGCGAGTTGGGGGGCGGGGGGAGGGGGGGGGGAAGGGGGGGGGGCAGCACATCAATTAGAACTCGCCAGTCTGTTCCTCAAACCACTCCATCACACTCCTGGCCTTGTGACATGGAACATTATCTTGCTGAAAAATACCACTGCTGTCGGGAAATATGATCATCATAAAGGGATGTACACGGTCTGCAACCAGCATACAATACCCCTTGGCTATCATGGTGCTTTGCACAAGCTCCACTGGACCCATGGACGCCAATGTGAATGTTGCCCAAAGCAAAATGGAGCTGCTACCAGCTTGTCACTATACCCCAGTACAGGTGTCAAGCAGCTGTTCCCCTGGAAGACGACAGATTCGCGCTCTCCCATCAGCATGATGAAGAAGGTATCAAGATACATCTGACCATGCAATGCTCTGCCACTGCGCCAGCATCCAATGCCGAGGCTCACATGTCCATTTCAGTTGTAGTTGCCAATGCTGCGGTGTTAACACTTGCACATGCATGGGTCGTGGGCTGTAGAGGCCAATCATTTGGAGTGTTCGGTGTACTGCGTGGTCGCCACATTTGTACTCTGCCCAGCATTAAAGTCTGATGTCCGTTCCACCATAGTTCGCTGCCTGTCCTGTTTTACCAGTCTACCCAGCCTACGATGTCAGTCATCTGTTATGTGGGGTGGCTGCTCAACCTCATGCCATCTAGACATCATTTCACCTTGTTTTCACCACATGTTGAAGACACTCACCTCTGCAATCATCAGACACCCATTAAGTTAGGCAATTTCTGAAATGCTCATGCCGAGCCTCTGGGCCATCACACTCCACCTTCAGTCAAACTCAGATGGATCATGCAGCTTCCCCATTCTATGCACGGACAGCACATTCACTGATACTACATGCACCATGCATGTCTCTGACAAATAGTCATTCCTCAGCAGGTGACACTGCTATCGCCTGGACAGGTTTATATCAATAGCAGGTCAGTGGTCATATGGACTCTGCACGGCCATACAATATGCATAAGTCCCACCTATTTTTTCCCACTGCACAAGTTACATTCTCTAATAGTATAGGTCTTTTCTTCTTCTTCTTCTTCTTCTTCTTCTTAGATCTTCAACCATCAGGTTGGTTACCACCAGTTCACCATGCTTTTCTGTCTTCGGCCTTCCTCTCGAGAGCAGTATAGGTTGTGCAGCTGGTATCCTCCACGATCTGGTTGATATATTCTAGTCCCCATCTACCTCTTGTATTTTTACCTTCTGCTGTCCCTTCAATGATACTTTTAATGATACCATCATCTCTCAGCAGATGGCTCACCCATGTGTCCCTTCCATTTTCAATTACCTTCAGGAGACAAAGCTTCTCTTCCTCCACTCTGTGAAGCACCTCTTCATTTGATATCATGTCTACCCATGAATCTTGAGCATTCTGCAGTAGCACTACATCCTGAAGGCTGTTATTTTTTGTTTTTCTGTTTCTCTGAGCATCCATGTTTCCCTTCCATACAGTAGCACACTCCAAACACATGCCTTTATGAGGTTTTCCCCCAAGATGTTTGTCTATGCTGCTTGATGTGAAAAGGTTTCTTCCCTTATTAAAAGCAGCTTCTGCCCAGTTGATTTGGCTTCCAATATCCTTTCTTGACCTTCCATCTCATGTAAGTTTACACCCCAGTCATGCAGAGAATTTGACAGTCTCTAGTTGGTCATTGTTAAGTGAGCATCGGGCAATAGTGTTTTGTATGCCAACTACTAAGATTTTTGTTTCACCTTTATTAATTTCATATTATAAGAAAAGCTGAGGGTGATTTACTGAACTGTTCTGTAGTTCTCAGGCCCTACAAGTCTCTCACTCACAATTAGAGCCCATAAACTGAAAAAGTGAGCCTGATGTTATGCTTCCATAATCACCTTACAAATTGTATCTGTCCACACATTACCTGAGTAATTTATTATTCCTCTCTGTTTGAATTCCACTTCATTTATAAATAAGATTCTACATGTGAACTGTGGAATACAAGCCACTGACAAAATGGTCTTGTGGCCTGAGAACTTGTGCACAGTACGAGTGACATGGGTAAAGTAACATCTCTGATAGTACCGACTATGTAAGCAAATGATTCATGCTTTCAGCAGCTACAGTTCATCTCAAACTGTTTTTGGAGTTATCCTTACTTGTCCCTCCATTCATTTCTCTACATTCACTGTGGGGTTTTAGTGGAGTACACTTTGATCCTTTGCACTGTTATGAATGTTTCTGTACCTGCATGTCACTGGCATAACATGCAGAATATTTTTGTCTTCACTTGGAATGCAGCAATGTGGATATTCTTTTGGCATATATGACATGTAAATGTTGGTTAATGTCACTGCTTAAACTATGGAAGAAGAATACCTTGTTTACCATTTCTCAAGTGGAATAACATGACTCAATTTCAAAGCAGCATTACACATACTACATGGAATCACTAATATTGTTCTGGAACCTGCACAAATTAAATATAATCTGTATGGAACAGTTGATGCAGAGATTGCTGTGACTGCCTTTGGCACCAAAGTCAATTGAAAAAGTACAAAAACAAATGCGATCAATAAAAAATGTCCAATGAACTTCTACAGGAAGACATCCTATGCCACTGAGTACTGAACACTCGCAACAACACAAGTAAATTACTCCAAATCTCAACAGACATTTATTTCTGGAGATATGCCAATAGAACTTTTTCTTTATTTTTGACCAATGATATATCTGAGAGGAAGATAGGACATTCATGTTTAAACACCTTTTACATTAAAGTCAATGTCACTACAGGAAAGAATTTTTTTTTTTCTACATCTTTCTTTTTCCTTGTGTCACCCATGCAAGTCATCCTTGGTAGTGTTAAAAGTTGTGTTTCAGAAGTCTTCAAAACACAACACTAATAAAGCACAATGTTAGGATGCTGATACGTCACAAGATAACTATTTGCAGTTATGAGGCTTCTTCATCAAACATTAAAAAAATTAGGACAGAATAATAAAATACCCATAAGTCTTTACCACAGAGCCAAAATTGTCTAAAATTATTTAACAGCTATCACATACTTAAAGTACATGGTAATTTTTGTACAAAAACATCTATTCCTGCAGAGTGTGAATATTTCACAGGAAAATTACATTTAATGAAAAATTGAAATTTGTTTCATTTTTATAAAATATATTAGTGTCAGCTATAGAAAATGAGTTGCCTCATGCAAAGTACTGTGAGAGTCTACACTTTGTGCCAAAGAATAAATGAAACAGATTATTTACTCTCATGTTCCCAATAAAACATTCCACTAAAACATTCCACTGACATGCATATATTTATGGGTTTATACTTCAAGAATGCATCATGAGTAACACTGAGTGGTAATAGTTTTTTCACTACAGACACTAAACAAATCACAGACATGGAAAATCCTCTAAAGGGAGTCATGAACATAACAGTTTTCATCATAATGAGCTAAAAATTAATTAAATTCATCCTAAAAAATCAGTGCAAACAACAAAACTTGCAATGTTTTTGACATTTCATACAACCATGCTATCTATAAACATGCAATTAAGCATGAAGATGAATTGTGGGAGATTTAAAACCATATGAAGCAAGCAATATTGGTCAAACTCTGGTGGAATACATCCAATAATCAGTCTAAATACTGGCAGCCCTCCTTCAAAGCTACACAGGTCCATTACTTTTCATTTCCTTCATTCAAACATTACATTGTTGTTTAACATACCAGTTAGTGTTTGTTCACCTACAAACAATGTAACTATTGTCAAGATGTTACAAAAGAAACAAAGAATGAATTGACTCAAATACACATTTTAATGAAATTATTTCCACACCATGACTGCATAACTGACTACAACTGATAATATCTATTCGGCATTGCATATTACTGACAGTTGGAGAACAAAGATGTTTCCAGAACA